>NW_025111116.1:600000-829551 GCF_015476425.1 Leptopilina heterotoma
ATTACACTATTTTGACGTCAAAATATTAATCAGAGACTCCAAAAATACTACTCAATTAAACTTCATAGTAATTAGTATCGATTTTTTGATATTGAAAATATTTTTATATTTACTTATAGGATAGTATTTTTTGCAAAATTATGCTAAAATCTGACTAAGTAACATAATATTCAATTTTAGAAAGTTTAAAAGCTATCCATAAAAAAATGTGAAATTTGGAAATTTTCCATTTATTGAAGTTTTTGAAAATATTTTTATATTTACATCTTAGTTGTAGGATAGTATTTTTTGCAAAATTATGCTAAAATGTGACCAAATAACACGTAATACTCAAATATAGAAAGTTTAAAAGCAATCCATAAAAAATGTAAAATTTTGAAATTTTCGATTTTTTGAAAACATTTTTATACTTACATATTAGTTATAGGACTTTATTTTTTGCAAAATTATGCTAAAATGTGACTAAATAACATGTAATACTCAAGTATAAAAACTTTAAAAGCAATCCATAAAAAAATAAAAAATTTTGAAATTTTCGATTTTTTTGAAAAAATTGAATATCTCCCGTTCTAATTAATATTTTTTAAATCTGTAAATTTATAAACCTTCCTTGGGCCAATACCTAATAACCTACCAAGTTGGACTTAAATCGATTTACATGTTTTTGTGTGATTGGTGTACAAAGTTTTTGTGACAGACAGACATACATACGTACATACATTAAATTTTTTAAGAATATTTTTGGAATCTCTGATGTCCATAATAACTAATCATCTTAACATTTTGAAGTTTTAAGCAATGTACAGACATTGATTTTATTAATAAGGATATATTGGCGATTCCACGTGAGATTTCGTTCGACCTCTTATAATCGGCCAAAAATGTTTTTTTCCATTCGGTATGGAAAAAAACAGATACTTATTTTTTTATTTATGTTTAATTGTCAAAATTTTTGAGTTATGAATTGTTTTATGTTATAGATTCCTTCGCGAATTGATGACGCTGATTTAGAGCGGAAAAGAGGAGGAGCTGGCTCGGATGAAGAGGGTAAAGGAATTAGCGGTGCTCACAGACCACATCGATGTACTATTCCATCATGTGGAAAAGAATTTAAATTGAAAGCTCATCTTAGTCGTCATTACGCCAGCGCTCATGGTGTCGATTTGCGTGGAGCTGGATCAGGTAGTGGTGGCGGTGGTGGTAACGGTGGCGGCGGCGGTTCTCCACGTCCTGTTATGAAAACACGGTCTGCCTTTTATTTGCGGACATCGGCATTAGCACGTGCAGCTCGTAGACTTTGTGCAGCACAATTACGTACACGTCATGCTGCGCGAGCTCCCCATCAGCCTGTAAATGCAGCGCCACTTAGACATTTGTGTGCTTCACCGCAATTAACGTCAAAAAGTTCAACTGAACTTCGAATTTTAGCGAGAGCCGTTCGACCACGATCCCGTCCTCGTGTCACTGACATTGCGACTCGTCTAGGTGATCATCCATCACCAAGACAACCTGGCGAGTGGGACTGGCTTGCTCTCACGTCACCAGCACAGCGCAAGCAACCGGATCGTGTCTCGTTTCCAAGACCTCCAAAAGCACCAGGTTTGTTTTCTTCAATGTACTTTTTCATAATTTCATCTTAGAAACTAACTCAAGTAGGAGGACTAAATTTTAAAAATATCATTTTTAGATGGTAGTTTGCTGTACGAAAGAATACCCAACAAACCAGAATTGGATAGATTGCCATTAACACCTCCTCAACCGCAGCCAGCCATGCAAATTCAACAAACAATTTTAAAACGCACAAGGCCTTTCGATGAAATTAATGGTTCCGATGGTAATTCTTTGAAATTTATGTGTGATTTCGAGATGAATTTAAAGAAAATATTACTCAAAATGTAGAATTTATTTTAATATGAAATTTCGTCCAACCGACTTAAACAATCAAAGTAAATTAATTTTATGAAAATCTCGTGATTATTGGAATAATAATAAAATAATAATATAGGGTAAACCAGACAGTAGTCGGCCACTTTTCAATTTTGAATAGCTATAAAACCGTATGAGATAAAAATATTTTGTTTGTTGCTGATAATTTCTAAGGTGATCATAAACAAATCTAAGCTTTTGTAATTGAAAAAAAATTTTTTTTTACGGTTTTTGAAAGCTTTTTTAAGTAGCCGATTACTGTCGGTTTAGGTGGCCGATTACTGTCGGATTCTTACTTGTTTATTTACTAATTTTTTTAACGAATAGAAATTTTTTTTTCATAAACATGATTGGTTTAATAGTTTTGTGTGATCGTAAGGAACAACATCACATAAAAGAATTCGAAAAAAATATGAATTGCACTTTTAAAACAGTGTAATTAACACTGTTTTAAAAGTGCAATTCATATTTTTTTTAGATTGCTTTAGGTGGCTTACTACTGTCGGATTCTTACTTTTTTTTGTAAATTTTTTTAACGAATTAGAAATTTTCTTTTGTAAACATGATTGGTATACTAGTTTTGTAGGAACATTAGGAACAATTATACATGGAAGAAATTTTAAAGAAATTTTAATTGTAATTTTTAAACAGCATTCATTAACCCTCCGTCACACACCTAGGGAGGGATTCCCTCTACGGTTTCAGTATTTTTTAAATAACTTTTGTTTTCCTCATTGCAAAATAAAATCAGTTTCTATACCTTTCGACAATTTACTCCTCAACACATTTCTAAAAAAAAACATTTAGTTTAAACATAATTAATATTTAATTATGAAGCTTCAAAGCCAGAAAAAACTCGAAAAAGTGAGGTTATGTTAAATAAAAAAATCAAGTTTTCAAAACATTTTTTGTTCCACTGTTAGTTAATGACAAAATTATATTATAAATATAATTAAAATGAATTGTTTAATGATTTTTTTGCTTATTTGTTAATGTTACATTTTTTTTACATGTCAAGTGGAATTCCTTTGAAGATGTGCATTCGTGTAATTAATTTTTATTTTTGAGACCGAAAATTAATTTTATAATTTAGAATAATTTACAACATATTTGTAAGTTTGTGTTAAAACTAAATTTTTGTTGATTCCTTTGTTTATGTTGTAATGTTGCTTATTTTACAATGTGGTGAGGGATTCCCTCTAAACGTGTGTAAAGTCGTAATTTTTTCTCATGTGTGTGACGGAGGGTTAAAAAGATTTTCTTAAGTGTCCAACTACTGTCTGGTTTACCCTAATATATAAATAATAATAATATAAAAGGAAAAATATGGGCAAAAGATAAATGCAAAAAAATAATAAAATGTGTTAATTAAACTGAATGACATTATTTTGTTGTGTATTTCGTTTAGGACGATACTTATATAAAAAAATTAATTTTTTTTACCGTTAAAATTAATAAATTTTAGTACTATTTTTCAACAAACAAAATTTACAATTATTTTCTTGCATTGCTTTTACAACCAGGAACTGAACAACTCAATTTCCGTGCAGAAAAGAATATTCAATAAACAATTTTATTAAAGAATATTCTTTATTAAAGAATATTCAATAAACAACTGCCGAGTGTATCGTTTAATTTGATTGACAAAATTAAAAATAAAAGAAAAAATAATTTTTATTTTTTGAAGGTATTGCACTAAACGTAGGAATACCTGGTGGACCACCACCAAAAAGAATTCACCATTCGCAGACGTTACACGCAAAACACTTGATCGAGCATGCGACTCCAACGACATTGTCCGTTGTGCCACCTCTAAATGGACGAGCTGCACACGCCCACGCTATACCTCATGACCCACCTCTCTCTAGAAGTAATGCTCGGAAACAAGTAATTTCGTGGATGGATGCTCCAGATGATGTTTATTTCAGAGCCACCGATCAGACAAAGTAAGTTTTAAATTATTTTAAACAAAGTTTTAAAATAATAACAACAATACCTGGAACATAAAATCAAAGAAATTTCATAATTTACATACTATGAACGTTAGAAGTACATGTGCGTCTTTTTGGCTAAAGATCGATTAAGTTACTCAAAAAGTGTAATTTTTCTATAAAAATTGATATAAAAACCCAAATTTCTTGGTTTTTTATTTCAGATCTTAACATTTTCAAAAAAACGGACCTCCCGTTTTGGACTCCAAAAGTTGCCTGCTCTATTGACCAATAAGAAAAATGCGAGAAGTCATGCATTTTTCAGAAATTATTTTTTATTATTTTATTATTTCACTATTTGTAATAACAAATTTCAGAGCTTTCAGAAATATTGCAGTGCAGTAGAACTTAAAAATTTTGCGCCAAGAAGACTAGAAAACAGGAGAGATAGCTTGGCAATAATGGTGGGGGCCACAAGTGCAGGTTGAATGGGAGTTGGCTTTGAAAAAGTACAATGACCGGTTGACAAATTTCAGCATTCTGCGCACATGAACACGTGTTTCAATATTAATTTAATCAATTACATGCTTTATTATGCAAATACATGCTGTATTTTAATGTCAGAAATTCATTGAGCGTGTTTAAAATAAGTCGGCTTTTTAAAGCTATTTACAAAACACTTATAGTATTTCTTACAGTTTTTTATTTTTTTCAATTGGATAATTAAAATTTGTATAGGTACATATTTTAAATTAAAAAATTTTTTTTTAATATTTTGGTTCATTCAGTCTTTTTTCTTCCTCGCGAGGAAGCTTTGTAGTCGTTTAATTTACAAAATTTTTAAAAACCCTTTTAACAAATTTTCTTCTATATGGGACTATGTTATATAAGACCCTGAACAATTGTCCGGATGTATGTATGTGTGTGTGGGGATCCCGATTTTTGTGAACACGATAACTCGAAGAGGTTTTAATGAATTTGGCTAAAATTTACCAGGTATATTTATCATAAAAATATCTCGAAATGGATTGATAAACTTGAAAAAATTCTCAGAAAAAACTGTTTTTGCTTCCTCGTGAGGAAGCTTTGTAGTCGTTTAATTTACAAAATTTTTAAAAATCCTTTTAACAAATTTTCTTCTATATGGGACTATGTTATATAAGACCCTGAACAATTGTCCGGATGTATGTATGTGTGTGTGTATGTGTGTGTGTGTGTGGATCCAGATTTTTGTGAACACGATAACTCAAAGAGGTTTTAACGAATTTGGCTAAAATTTACCAGGTATGTTTATCCTAAAAATATCTCGAAATGGATTGATAGACTTTAAAAAATTCTCAAAAAAAAAATTTTTTTTGACTTTTTTCTAAAAAAAATTTTTTTTCAAAAAATTTTTTTTAAGTTGGTTATTGAAGTTAATAAATAATAAAATCTTATTCTTTGCATCAAGACGAATCGATTGGTATATAAAAAGTATAAATTGTATGAGAATTTACAGAGTTAATCACAATTAAAGCTGAAAAATTCGCGTTTTTATCAAAAAATGAGTGCTTTCCGCAAAATTATGTTGCCGTATAAGAAAATCTTACTCATTTATTTCTAAAATCTTATTCTTTGCACCAAGACGGATCGATTGGTATATATAAAGTATATATTGTATTTAAATTTATAGAATTAAAACCAATTATAGGCAAAAAATTTGCACTTTTAATAGAAATTCATTTTTTCTTAAAAATCATGTTGCTGTACAATAAAATGTTATTATTTATTGAAAAATAAATCAAAAATATTATTCTTTGCATCAAGACGAATCGATTGATGTATATAAAGTATATAATCTATTGAAAAATATAGAATTAATTACAATCAAATTTGAAAAATTCACTTTTTTACTAAAATTTTTTTTATTTATTTAGATTCATATTACTGTTTAAGAAAATTTTATTCTTTCTATTAAGACGAATGCACTTTATTTTATAAATGTTAAATTGTATTAAAAGTTATTTAAATTTTTAAGTTGGTTATTGAAGTTAATATATAATAAAATCTTATTCTTTGCATCAAGACGAATCGATTGGTATATAATAGTATATTAAGCAACAAAAGGATAAAGGCAGCCATTTCTTTACGGTGATTTCTTTACTTGTTCCGGTCTCGGGGCGCCCTCGACCATCTACTCGTGTCACAAAAATCATCGTAAAGAAATTGGCTGCCTTTATTCTCGTGTTACTTACGATATTTTTTATTCCTAATGCACAAAAGTGGCGATTTCAGATAGCAGACGACAGGGAGTAAAAGTCATTCACTTGTTCGATTTGTATGAAAATGGTGGCCGTTTTCTCCCTTGGGCAAGAAAAATGCATGTGAACAGCTAATTTTCTTGCCCATGGGAGAACACGGCCGCCATTTTCATACGGTCGAAGAAATGAATGACTTTCCTCCCTATCGTCTGCTATCAGAAAGCGCCATTTTTGTGCATGTGGGATAAAAAAAGTATAATGTATGAGAATTTATAGAGTCAATCCCAATTAACGCTGAAAAATTCGCATTTTTATCAAAAAATGAGTTCTTTCCGCAAAATTATGTTGCCGTATAAGAAAATCTTTCTCATTTATTTTTAAAATCTTATTCTTTGCACCAAGACGGATCGATTGGTATATATAAAGTATATATTGTATTTACTCTCTAAATCTGAATACAGTCGGGCCTCCGAACTGAACGCTTTCAAACTGTACGCTGTCGCCAAACTGTACGCTGGCTTTAGTTTTTAAGTGCTCCACAGTGTACGGTGGCGCTATTAAATTCAGTGCCGTATATTTGAAAATGTTGCCTTTTAAGGAAGAATCTGAGGGACAGTCAAATAATAATAATAAGAATAGTATATATTTTTATGATTTTAATTAATTTTAAATCTAAAATTATGTATATTATAGTCCCAGACGATAAATGAGGAGCAAGTTTTCAAAACTTGATAAATTCCTATTTTCTTATTATTTCGAGAAATCGAAATAAATGACTTTCCTGACATAACCACTCAGTTAATTTCAAACTAAAAAATTTGTAATATTTAATATTTGTAACAATGTTTTTATATTTAATACGTTCTGTTTTTAATAAAACTTTCACATAATAAAGTAACTTTAAGGTTTTGGTAATTTGTTCTAATAACAAACATAAAAATTAAAAGTCAATTTGGTTATGTCAAAAAGTTTTTAAATTGAAAATTCGCTGTTAATATTTTTTTTTTTAATTTAGCAGGGACATGACGATTTGTGAGATATTTAAATTATTAAATTTATGTTTATCTCGATTTAAAAAAAAATATATTTATCAACTTTTGAAAACTTGCTCCTTAAATATATAAGTGTACAGTCCTGAAAATTAAATAGTGGGAATGAGTTCGTCAGCGTACAGTTTGAAATCAAGTGGAGGCGTTATTTCTGGGGTACCGTACAGTTCTGCGGCCCGACTGTATGTGAAATTTTACTTATTGTACGTTATAAGTCGTCTTCTTGATCAACAAGTGCATATATACACTTATAAATAAGTGGATTTTTCACTTATTCTGAGTTAAATTTCACTTATTATAAGTGTATATGCACTTATTGAACGAGAGAGCGACTTATAACTTACAAATATGTGAATTTTCACATATTCAGATTTAGAGAGTAAATTTATAGAATTAAAACCAATTATAGGCAAAAAATTTGCACTTTTAATAAGAATTTATTTTTTCTTAAAAATCATGTTGCTGTACAATAAAATGTTATTATTTATTGAAAAATAAATCAAAAATCTTATTCTTTGCATCAAGACGAATCGATTAATGTATATAAAGTATATACATTCTATTGAAAATTATAGAATTACACATTCCTCGAACTAGGTCCGTAAATCCCGTAAAAGTCCGTAACTTTGCTTGAAGTCCGTAAAAGTCCGTTTTTTTGAAAAAAGGTCCGTAAAGTCCGTAATTCGATTGAAAAAGGTCCGTAAAGTACGTAAGTTATACGATATAATTCGGATAATTTTAGAGAAATTACAAATGATTGAAGGAATTCAATTATTTTCAAAAGTAATAAAATTCTTCGCAAAAATTCAATTATGTTCAAAAATTTTTTTAAATTCTCGTTAAAATTTTAGAGATAATTAAATTCTTCTCCACAATATCAATTATTTTCAAAAATTTTAATAAAATTCTTGGAAAAATTTCAATTATTTTCAAAAATTTTCCCTAATTTAATTATTTTTAATATCTACTATTTTAATAAAATTTTGCAAAAGAATTCAAATTATTTGAAAATTGATAGATACAATTCTTTAAAAAAATTCAATTTTAAGAAACATATGTGACTGTCCACGAGAAAACAGGGCTTAGGCCCAAAAAATAAATTTTGAGTTTTTTATGGTAATCGACAGATTTTATGTTGCTTTTTCAAATGCAAAAGTCAAAAGTTAAAAATATCAATTATTTTCGACAATATACCGTTTTAAAGCTGGGTATGTCAAGCGTAGTTAACTTCAATCGTCGACTGTCCACGACAAAACACGGCTTAGGTCCAAAAAATCAATTTGAGTTTTTTATGGTAATCGACAGATTTTATGTTGCTTTTTCAGATGCAAAAGTCAAAAGTTAAAAATATCAACTACTTTCGACAATATATCGTTTTAAAGATGGGTATTTCAAGCGTAGTTAACTTCAATCGTAGTACTTCAATCGCTCGCCCTGTGAAATTCACGTTTGGGAGCTAAGCCCTGTTTTCTCGTGGACAGTCACATATGTAAATATTCAATAAATTTTCAATAAATTGTTTTTTTTGTATTTAAATAATGAAATTCTCGTAGAATTTTCTTATAAAAATTGATTTATAAATGGATTTCAGTTAAAATTTTAGATTATAATTGAATATTAAAAGTATTAGAGCGTAAAGTTTTAGAAATAATTAAATTTTGAAAAGGTTTCAGATACAAATCTTTGAAAATTTGAATTTTTCATATTTTTAACTAACAATTCTGTGGAATTAATTTTTTTTTTGAAAAAGTTTAATTGCTGATTTTTTTATATTATTTAAAGTTTTTATTTTCTAATATACATATTTAATTGAAGAATTTACAAATAATTGAAATTTCGTAAAATTGAATATTGTAAACAAATGGATTTGAAAATTGTCAAAGAACTTTTTCGAAAATTATTAAAAATAATCGATTTTCAGAAGAATTTTAGTTAAAAATTCTTGAAAATAATAATTGAATTGATAATGATTTTATCACTCTATCTTTAATTATTATAAAACATGAAGTAATCGATTGCTTATCGATATCTTAATGTTATTTAGTTATGAAAAAATCTAATTTATAGTTTTAAGAAAAATGTACTCTTATATATTTTTGTCAGTAATTGGTCCGTAAATGGTCCGTAATTTTTCATTTTTGGTCCGTAAAGTCCGTATTTTTAAATACTTTCACTGGTTCGAGCCCTGAATTACACTGAAATCCCACTTATTTGAACATGGCTCACGCAATTCGACAGGAAGTGTCGCGTTTATTTGTATTTTGGTCGACATAACCTATATTGGTGACCTAATTCGATAAATTGACATGATTGGTTGGTTTTGTTTGAACTCAACCAATGGGAATGTAAGTATCTTTTCATTGGTCGCGTACTGCGCATGAGCTAAAATAAGTGGTGTTAGGGTGGATTCTAACTAAAAATAACTGAAGCAAAAACGGGTTCAAATAAACGCGACTTTAAGTAAACGAGACTTTAAATAAGTGGGGTTTCAGTGTAATTACAATTAAAGTTGAAAAATTCACCTTTTTACTAAAAATTTTTTTGTTTATTTAGATTCATATTACTGTATAAGAAAATTTTATTCTTTCTATTAAGACGAATGAACATTATTTTATAAATGTTAAATTGTATTAAAAATGATTTAAAAATTAAATATATTTATCGTTAATGCTTCCGCCACGAGGAAGCAAATTTTTTTTGCTGATCGTAAGGAGGAAGCAAAATGTTTATGTAATGAACATCTGGATTTACAACTTGTTAAGTTTTATAAACATTTAACATATTAACAGTAAATAATTTTTTCAATCTTTTTATGAAGTGATAACAGTATTTTTAACAATTTCTTTGTTGTTGACCTTTTCTGATTAAGGAACAACTATATAATTTTCTTTCAATTAATTTAGACATTTTACGTAATTTCATTTCTTCCTTCCTTCATTATACACTTTATTGTGTACCTGGCAAATAATTTTCGTTCTAGTTATTACATACCGTAAACTGGGTCTATTAGAAACAGATTTCAACATTAAAGGCTTGTAACTTTTTTGTGTATTGAAATATTGCCTTAATTTTTTGTTTCTTTTCAATTTCTTGATCTTGGCGAGCACATTGAAGGGTTAAAGAATTGTTTTGATCAAAGGTGGAATGATAAATGTAATTCCTTACAAAGTGGGACTATTAGGAACAAGGCGGTAAAAACCATTGGAAAACGTATTTAAAGTTAAAGAAGTTATTGTTTATTGCTCGAAAGCACACACATAGTTTAAAACAAATGTAAAAACGAAACTAAAAGAGCGAATGTGTGTTTCAAACGTTGCTGGTATCATCAGTTAAGGTCGACGATAGAGGCACTTGTTTTTTGCGACTTGTAGGTCCCAACACTCTTTTACAATTTCGAACCATCTATGAATGCTAAAAACCAAATTAGGTGATAAAAAACAAAAGAAATTATGAAAAACTTACGTTTTGACAACACACTTTAACAATTCGGAAGAAAGAAGAATTGAGTTCCCTATAGCCCCGCCGTTTGTGAATTTGGTTTTTGTCTCATAAATTTTACTGTAAATACAAAATAAATATATTTATTACTTAGTAAACTCAATAAAGTTTCCCATAAGAAATCCCTTTAATAAAAAACAATCACTTTGAGAAGTTAAAACAGGAACAACTTATCTCGGCAATCAAATGTATTCCAAGTTTGAAACTTCACTAAAACACATTAAGTCACTTACAAGCTACTCCTGTTCAGAAAATAATTAATAGTCACAATTATTGTATAATAGTATTGCCAGTTGCCGCAGCAACAATTTTTCAAAAGCAATAGTAACACAATTTATCGATTCACGGCGCAGATAGCATCAACTCCACCCGAAAACAGAGTTTTGTTCTTAATAGCCCCAGTTTACGGTATAGTAATTAATAATGGTAACGTCAACAAAATATTTTTTTTTAGTAAATCTAACCTCATTTATTGAAACACATGTTGCGATGCGCAGAATACTGAAATTCGTCCACTGGTCATTGTATTTTTTCAGAGCCACCTCCCATGAAACCTACACTTATAGCCCCCATCATTATTGCCAAGCTATCTCTCCGGTTTCTAGTCTTTTTGGCCCAAAATGTTTAAGTTCTACACTGAGCGAAGTGTGGGAATTAAGACGTCCCGCTAAAAGTTGCTCTGCGCTACTGTGCTTCAAGTGCAGTCGGGCGTTCAGACACCCCATTTGAGGGTTAAAACAGTTCCTTTTTGAGAGGATTAAACAGTTTGGCGACCAGCGGTCCCGTTTTCGGGAACTGAGACGTCCGGCACGAGACGTCCGACTTCCCGAATCACGTGTTTGCTGTAGTCCTATATAAGAAATCTCTAAACCAAAATCTCTCGAAATATCTCGAAGTATAGTAACGCCTATCCCATTGGTTGCTTTCACTCGTGAGCTATACTCAATTGGCTGAATTCATATTTTCTATCTTTGTCTTTTAAACACTTGAAATAGAGAGGTTCATTCACTATACGAACATATACTTAAACATTAAAATAAAAGTAGTGTGGGTAAGAGGGCTATATTCCCTTTATCCAAATCTTTTTCATCATCTTCGTCTTTCAAGTACTTAAAAAAATAGTCTCAATCTTTTCTGGAAATACGTTCGTGAAAATCGTTATCTTAATTAACGCGATTCCTTTAGATATATTATTGACGTAATAAAGTGATTTAATCCAATTAAATAAATTATAAATTAATAAATATGTGCTTTTTAAGGAAACTTATTTATATTTCATTGACTATTATTGATAAGAAATTATTTAGATAAATATAATTATTAAATAAATTTAATTGAATTAATTTTTAAATGATTAAGTTTTATATATTTAATTTATGTAAATAATATTAATATTTAATTTATTCTAATATAAAATATTTAAAATTGTTAAAATTAAATGTTAAAAAATGTTATGAAAGATTAAATTCAATATAAAAATTTTATACATATTTTAATAACTAATAAAATAATTAATTTTACTAATGTCTTTCATTGCAGATAATAAAACGTATATTTATCTGCTTCATCTGAGAAGTGTGTATTATCTATAAATTTAAAAAGATTAATTTTAAAAAACATTATTAAAGAAATACATAAACCAACAGAGAAAAGAAGGTCAGAAGAAACTGACAACATTAATAATAAATAAAAGTGTTTGGTTATTAAAAGAATTTTATTATTATATAACCCCAATGGGAAAAAAACCATTGGCGCATTAATGGCCCAATAATGGGAGCCACCATTCCATTATTGTCCCATTATTGGCACCCAATAATGGACCACTAATGGTAAAATCGTGGGATGTCCACGCCAATGCCAATAATTGGCAAACCATTATTGGCACATTATTGGCTGCCATTAAAAAACAAATAATAAAAAAAATGTTTTTTATTAAATTTTGTTAAATAATAAATTTATTTATTTAATAATTATTTTATTTATTTCATTGATTGATTATTATTATTATTAATTATTATTAAAAATATTAATTTTTTAATTAATTATTTTATAGAAATGGTTATTATTTTCTATCACATCGAAATGTGAATAACCCTTTCGTTCAGAGTCTAAAAATTATTTACCTCACATCCATCAGTGCAAAAATAGGAGAGGACGGGCAGAATAAAATTCCACAAATATTCGTGAGAATGCTGCCTCCTTATATGGGCGAATCCACGGAACCGTGTGATTTCATGTTACTCCTCATTTAAACAATTTTTTTAACATTATATAATTTTTTTTAATGTCAACGTCTCTCAGATAACATATATAACAGAATAATCAAATAAAACCATAATTTTTATAATCTTTATGTAAAATAAAAAGTCATATGTGTACTTAAAAAATTAAATTTGATTTGTTTCTTTGGGCTTCTCTTCGACTTAAACGTGTATAACTTTTTCAGCGTAAATTAAAATCATCCAAGAAAAGTTGTAAATAATTCTTCTAATATTCTAAAATCTATTGCATATCGAAAGAAATATGTGCTCCTTTATTAAAACTAATTGGCAAGCAATGTTACTCCCATTTTTCAGTAACAGGAAGTCCAAGGTTTTCTTCATTTTGTGCTTTCAGCGGTAATGCAATTCTAATTTTATTTTGAATGAGCTTATTCCTTATGAAAAAATGAATAAATTGAGACCTTACTTAAGCGTGTGCCTTTAAAAATAAAGATAATAAAACAATATTTATGTCTACACCTTCAAACGTGAATGATTATAAATTTATACTTTTTTTCAATGGCACACTTATAGCTTAAAAATAATCGGTTGAAACTTTGTGTGAACGGTAGATATTATTATAAATATTCATAATTCTAAATGCTAAATATGTATTCCAATTAAAACATTTTAAAAATATTCAATATAAAAATGTTGTGGAATTTTCATCTTTAAAAGACTCGATCTCATAAGTGTGAATATATCAATTTTTAATTATTGGAAGGTCGATATGTTTGTTTATATTCAGAAATGTCAAATTCTAGAAATACGGGTTAGAAAATATTTTTCACAATGGTAAGCAAATAATCTTTTTGATTTTCAATTTAAAAAAGTTTTAAAAAGTAAAATGTTAAGAATATTTTGTGAAAATAAAGATTCTGAATTGTTAAATACGTTATAATTTTATTGTTTGCACTTTAAAACTCGTAAAAGAAATATAAAATAAATATACAAATAAACAATCATTCCTATTGAAGTAAATTATAAGAAATAAATAAAAATAGGTAAAAACATTTGTAAAAACTTTCTATACTTAGAAAAATCGACTAGAATATAATTGATTATTATACATATTTCAGTTGTCTTCATTTGTTTTTTTAGTTCAAAAATGACATCTTGCCAATCAAAATTTCAACATACTTTTTAATTACAATGCTTTCAGCAATAAATAAAAATGATTCACGCACAGAAAATTTTGTTCTTGAATAAATTTCGAACATATATATCTAAAAATAAAAAGTGTGCTTGTAATTTAAAAATATTTATATTTTTATGTTTAAATCGCACGGTTCCGTGGATTCGCCCATATACTTTTCAAGTTTCGTGTTAGTTCCGAGAGAGTTTCGCGCAACACCTCCTATGAGGCGTTGAGCGAACTACATACTTACTACATGATAATTTCAACAATTTCTCAACGCTCCGCAGGAGGTGTTGTTTCAAACTCTCTCGCAACTAACATGGAACTTGAAAAGTATATAAGGAGGCAGCATTCTCACGAATATTTGTGGAATTTTATTCTGCCCGTCCTCTCCTATTTTTGCACTGATGGATGTGAGGTAAATAATTTTTAGACTCTGAACGAAAGGGTTATTCACATTTCGATGTGATAGAAAATAATAACCATTTCTATAAAATAATTAATTAAAAAAATTAATATTTTTAAGAATAATAAATAAAAATAATAATAATAATAATAATTATTATTATTATTAAATAAATAAATTTATTATTTAATAAAATTTAATAAAAAATTTTTTTTTATTATTGGTTTTTTAATGGCAGCCAATAATGTGCCAATAATGGTTGCCAATTATTGGCATCGGCGTGGACATCCCACGATTTTACCATTAGTGGTCCATTATTGGGTGCTAATAATAAACCAAGAGAAAACCAATGGCTTCCAATATTGGGCCATTAATGCACCAATGGTAGACTAATGGCTATTTCCCATTGGGACGTTTTAAAATTAATAATAATTATATTATTGATTTAAAATAAATATACACTACAGTCAGTAATTGTCGGTACGAACGACGGGCGAGCTAAGAAAAATTGCTGCATTTTCCAATAATAAACTATGTTAATTTAATTTCAGCAGCAATTTTTCTTAGCTCGCTCGTCGTTCGTACTGACAATTTCTGACGGTATATTGTATTTTAAAATTTATTTATTATTAATTTTTTATTATCCTACAATTTTTTGTTATAAATAAAATTATATTTATATTATAAAAAAGTTTAATAATAAATAATATATAAACAATTAATATATTAATAAGGGTGTCCAGCGGTCAGGGAAGTCAGGGAATTTTAATCAAAATCAGGAATTTTTTTAAAATTTCATAAGAAATAGATTTTTTTATTTTTTAAATTTTCAGCCGACCAGATACTTGAATGAGTGAATCACTTTCGTTTATTGGTTCTCTTTCATTTTTGAAATCATCATCAAAAGGCTTTTTTAATTTAAAAGCTTTGTGGAAATGATTTTAATTTTATCTCATGGGAACGCGGCTTTAGATCGTGGTTTTTCAATAAACAAATAATTAAATTATTTTATCTTCGTTTTTTTTAGATTTTATGTGTGTAATACTTTGTTTACAACAAAAGAAGGTTTATAATGATGATAAATAAAGTGTTTAAGTTCACTATCATAAAATTACGTTAATATTTACCAGCTCACATAATTTTTTTTGTTAAAGATTTGTTATAAAAAAGAGAAGGGAAGAGTCAAGGGAAAGTCAGGAAATTTTTTTCTTAGTACTTGCAGGACACCCTGAATTAATTATAAAATAAATGTATATGTATTTTAAAAGTAAATAAAATTTATTTTTGAATAAATACCAAGAACCGTTTCGAAATTGCTTCCTCATAGAGAAAGGATTGTATTAGCAAAATTTTTGATTGTGATTTTTTGACATATTTACAAACTTTTTTTCATTATACCTAATCTTTTAGTACTTTATGCACGAATGGGCAATATAAAAAAATTTTTATGTAATTTTATCTCTGAAGTCCAGAAAACGGATTTTAAAAAATTGTCCCGATGTGTGTGTGTGTGTGTGTGTGTACTAACATTACATTTGCCTCAATATCTCAGAACGAGAAAGAGCTAAAGGCCTCAATTTTTTTTAAATTGTAGGCCTCTCCGGGGGACATAAAATGAGAGTATTTTCAGCCCGATTCATAAAGTTTAACTATATTTTTTTTTCATTTTGTAAAAAAACGTTTTTTGGCCATAACTTAAAAAAATGTTAGGACACCTATAAATGTTTTTCTGTAGTTTTGTAGAGTTTTTTCAGACGAATCTTTTGAGCCTTCATTGAACATTTTTCGTCTATATTAGCCGGAGATATTAAAGTTTTAAAAATCTAAATTTTTCGAAAATAACACTTTTTTGAAAATTTTGTTGAAAAATATAAAAGTAACTTTAAAAGTATCATTACCAACTTGTAGAGCATTAAAAAACGCTTCGATTGACATATTGTTGAACCTGATTCGGTGAAAAATTATCAAATTATTGGTATTTGAAAAATCAAAAATTGTGGAAATTAGGCCTAATTTTTTATGATTTTGTTCGTATTACTTTATGTAATAAATGTTTTTTATAATAAACTAAATATGATCATTTATTTTATATAAATATGTCTATTTTTTATAAATTATGTTTAATTATTTGATTTTTTAATTATGTTTTGAAAATTAATTTTTCATCGTCAAACTCGAAACACTGTTGGCGCGCGCTTGCGCGCGCAATTGTCGTCTAGTACCATATAAAGGACTGCTGAGTTCTTGCTAGGGGCGTCTCAAGCCCTGCACTTTTCTTAGTGCAGTAGAATCTCCCATAAGTTAATTTTCCCCGAGGGGTGAACAACTCTCATTCAGGGCGTACGAAGAATATATTCCCAACCAGGAATACTTGAGAATATTTGGGAATATGGAATACTCAGAATAGTTAGACAAATGTATGAATATGTTTGAATATACGTGAATATCAAGGAGAATATCAAAGAATATGTTTGAATATAAAGGAATAATGCCGATAAATATATGAATATGTTTGAAAAGAAGGGAATATGTTCGAAAATATAAGATTATTTTATCTATAAAAATTCTAATTTATTCTTTTAATTATATTTTTGAGTGTCATACCCCTCGCAAAATTATTAAAAATAAGTCTTAGAACTGATGTTTTCGTATACTGTCAATCCTTTGACGTATTTCCAGTCATATAACCAAAAGCTAGTTAGTACCTTACCCAGGGTGGTCACAAGTTTCAGTTTATCAATTTCCCTGACAATTTACTGACATTAGAATTGTTTTCTATTATAAAATATTTGTACAGGAAAATATGAAAGTTTACGGCAAACGAGTAAAATTTATGAATTTTAATAATTTATAAAAATTATAATTATGACCCTACCTGAATTCAATTATTTTTTATAATTTTCAACTAAACTTCATATCTGAATCAATTATTTTAAACAATTTTCTGATATTTCTTCTAGAATAATTCAATTATTTAAATACAAAACTCAATTTCTTATAACTGTCCATGTTTTTTCGTTAGTTATTAAGGTACAATATTTTCAAAAAACTAATAAAGAAATTCTTACATTTAATTTTTTTTAATATTTTAAAATAATTTTTGAAAGAAAATAGTTTTTTTATTTATATGCAATTGAAATTTTTTTTAAACAATTGAAATTTGGTAAAATCTTTTAAAGATAATTTCATTTCTTCAATAAATTTTTGTTTTTAAAGAAAACTAATTAATTTTTTGATGAATTTTAATTAAAAATTTTGAACATGATTTTTTTCTCCAAAATGTTAAAAGTAATTCTAAAAAGTTATTATTTTTGTATGTATTTGAATTTTTGAAAATTGTATGTATTTAAAAATACTAAAAATATTGAATTTAAAAAAAAAATTTTAATTAGAAGCTAAATTTGTTTTTAAATTTATATTTAAAGATTTTTCATTAACTCTTTTGATAATTATACCTATTATTTTCAAAATTTGCAATCTTCAAAAGTTGATTTTCGAAAATTGTAATAAAATACTTGAAAAAAATAGTTAATTTCAATTAAATTTTACAAAATTCAAATTATTCAAAATCTTTTTAATTGTATATTTCGAAAACTTAAATAGAAAAATGATTCAAAAATAATTTTTGAAAGATTTGTTTATAGTTATTTTTCGTTTTAGCGTTGCGTTTTGTAACTAGGCCATGAGTGCAAATATAGCAAACATATATCTCCATCTCTCTCACACTCATGGCCTAGTTACAAAACGCAACGCAAAACGCTGCCATGGGACTTCAGCCTATTGGGAACGGTGGTCTAGTAACAATCTAGTTACTTTAGACCGATCTCTCCCTCCATTTTGTTTTTTCTACTCTTTCTAACCTGTTGATTAAAGAGAGATGAGGGAGAGATCGGTCTCTCACCAGATGGCGTATTGCAGTTTAGCCGTTCCCAATACACATATTATATCTAAAACCTATCCTAACCTAACCTTTAAAAGTCGCACGCATATTTCAGAAATACATACACGGAAAAAATTTTGGTGCACCGTTTGTACGTTAAGGTACATCCGTTGTGTTAGTAGCCGATTCAAATTTTATCCCTTAAACCGAGACATATTTCGTCCCTGTTTCGGTGCGTCAGTCGTGTTAATGATGCGCAAGCGTTGAACTTTGAATGGAGTCTAACATTTGTCTCCAAATCTGGGACCAGTGCTATATTGTACATGCGCTGTCGCGTATATGATTTTGTTGAAAAAATGGCATTATTATTATCTTATAAAGATAATAATTACAGTGTAGGCATTTAAAACATATGTAGACAAAAAAATATATTTTTACTATTTTTTTAAACAACTACTTTGTTTTATTTTAACCTTATTTTTAAACATTTCAAAAATTTTATTTTTATACTAATTCTTATTTAACAAAATAATTTTTTTTTTAAATTTAAAAAATTTTTCAGAAATAATTTACAATTTTAATAACAATAATTTAAATAAAATTATATACACTGCAAAAAGAAGTATCTTAATTAAGATGTTTTGGTAGTCATTTCTAAGATGTTATGGTAGTCACTTTTTAGTCATTTAAAATATCTTAATTTAAGATGTTAAAAGCATCTTCATACACATTTTCAGCATATTTTTTGGGAAAAAAGTTTTGAGGTTAACTATGGGCTTATATGTAAAACATTTTATGCATCTTAGGTTTTAGTAACTTTAATTTTTTTCGCATCTTACAATTCACAAGTAACCTATAGCTAAACATCTTATTGAGCCAGAAACATCTTAATTTAAGATACTATAAAAAACTTACAGGAAGTATCTTACTTTTTTAAAATAGAAGAAATAAGACGTATAAAGCATCTTAAAAATCAGTAAGATACTTTAGAAAGCATCTTATTTTAAAATGTAAGATACCATTTTTCCATCTTACATCTTATTTTAAGATATCAAATAAGATACTTATTTTTGCAGTGTAATTTAATAATAATATAATACTAAAAATTTTCATAATAATAATTTTATAAAGTTATTTATATATATTTTCGTCTTTTGGATTAATTTAAATAATAATTTGAATTTATAATATTAATTAATCAATTATAAAATTAATATACACGGTTATTTTAAATCCTTAAAAGAATTTCTTCACAAAATTCAATAACTGAGATTCAAAATTGTAGTTATTTTCTTGATTCACTGCATTTGTCTCTGTTAACGTTCAAATGTTGTCTTCAACATTGGGGACAATATACGTCCCTGTTTTCGGCGCATATGACGCATGGAATCCGGGATATCATTTACATCTGAACGTTAGTACAACAGGTGTACTTTGTACTATAGGCAGCGCAACCGGTGAACCGAAATTTTTTCCGTGTATGTGACGCGACACGAGAAAAGGGACCTATCGTTAAAAAAATCGATTTTGAGATTGTGGTGCTATTCGACAGATTATTCTTTGTTCTTTCACGTGAAAAAAATCAAAAGTTGAAAAACTTAAATAGTGTTAATAATATAAAGCCCGAAAGTTAAGCATGTACGCGTAAATACACGGGTTTTCTGCGCATGGCGTCGCTTTAAACGCTCTCCCTGTAAAATTCTCTTTTGCGTCGATAGCTCCCTTTTCTCGTGTCGCGTCACATATGATAGTCCTCTTTTAGCTGGTCTTATATATTAAATCTAGACATATTTCTGCACCTGCGAGAAATCAAGTTATTTAAAAAATTTAAGAATATTAAGTATAAAAATCACTATTTATTAAAACTGATTGTTGAAAATTATTTTTTTTATTATGGGACAATTTTCAACTCAATATAAATAATTTTTATTCAATATAAAAATTGAATTAATTAAAAAATTGTAAATAAAATATTTTTATTGTAAAAAATTTTAACCATTAAAATATAATTTCAAAATCTTTATTTTCAATTAATACTAACAGTAATATTAAAATAAAAATAATAATTTATAATAATTATGTATAATCACAATAATTATTATTTATTTAAATAAAAGTTTGATCTTTAACCTAACCTCAAAAACAATGCGATGTTATAGTGACACAGGTTACACATTAGACAACTTGAGAATAATAATTTTCATCACATATTGTTCTTTGATGAATATTATTTAAAACTTCATGTATGTAAAAAGTTTTCTTAAAATATAAAAGCACAATTTGCCATATGAAAAATTGATTCATTCCCTTACAATATTTGGTAACATGTGTTATATTATTTTTGCTTGGTACAGAATCATATTAAAATTTAAAAACATTCTTTCTAAATTATAGTATTTTTATACTTATATATGAAATAATCTTGTCAATATCTCATATAAAACATGTTAAATTCAATTCTATGATAATATTCCACATAAGGGTACAGTCACACGATCAATGCATCTGCATGATGCATGCATGCACAAACATTTGACTGTTCACACCTCAATTTTTCGCTCTCGAAAATCATTTTTCTGGCGGTATATTTAAAATTGATTAAAATTTTAAAATAACGTATTACTAATTATTACAATAAAAAATAAAATGATTTTCGAGTGCGAAAAATTGAGGTGTGAACAGTCAAATGTTTGTGCATGCATGCATCATGCAGATGCATTGATCGTGTGACTGTACCCTTACACTATATAGAGATGTGCAAAAAGCTCGAAATGTCGAGCCGAGCCAAGCCGAAATTTTTTCGAGCTGAGCCAAGCCCAAGCCGGCTCGATGTATCGAGTACTCGATTAAATTCGAGCACTCGAGTGAAAAATTCGAAAAATTCGAGTACTCTAATGGATTCGAGCTTTTGACTTACTAAAAAAAACTATTAATAAGTAGAAAATTTCGAATTACTGAACCAATAAAGTGAAGAAATCTTTAATTTCAAAGTGTATTTCTATTTGCTAAATATGCAAAAATTATATGAATTTTCTCTAAGACTCGAATTTACTCAAGAGCTCGAAAAAATTCGAGTACTTGAAACGTTTGAGTACTCGAAACTATTCGAGCTTTTTACACAGCTCGGCCCGGTTCGAACTGATTAGGCTCGGCTCGGCTCGAAAAATGAAAAGCTCGATCGAGCTTTGAGATTCAAGCTTTTTGCACAACTCTGACACTACATTAATTTTCCAAATGGACTATACTAATTTCAGTATTGTATTGTTAAAAAATATTACAGTCATATGATTAAATACTACAAAAACAGCGTTTTCCCTTTTTGTAATAAAATATATTAAATTTTAAAACGAAAAGTCTTTCAGTGTAGTGTAGAGTGTCCTGCACTGCAATGTATAAGTTTTGAAAGCTCAATTGCGCATGACTTACAGCATTCTTCTTATTGGTTAATAGAGCAGACAACTTTTGGAGCCAGGGATACCATTCCTGAAATTGAAAATACGCTGTAAATTCGGGTGGTTTATGCTTGATGATGATAATGATGCCTTGATGCCGGGCTCACTGTATAGTGTAAATGTCGTAGCCACATTGTGAAAAACCGCACTTCATAAAATGCCCAGACGTTTCATGAAGTGCAGCCACATTGTGAAAAAAATATTTACTTCACAATATGTCCAACATTTTTGAACATTTCATGAAGTGCTACAGCCAATTATGCATTTTGTGAAACTAAATAAAATTTTGCAATACGACCAAATATAAAATGCATTTCATGAAATGCCCAAGTCGTTAATTGCCGATAATGAAGAAATTGTAAGTAATCTGTAAAACCATCATTTAAATATAAATAAAAGAAATTTAATTTTTTATAATTAAGAAAATTGAAATAAATTAAAAATTTTTTATATTCAAAAAATTAAAGTAAATTTAAAAATTTGAAATTAAGGTACTATGGTTGTAAATATTATTGTCACTGACTTGTGAATAAGTTATTGTTACGTGCATAAATAATTTTTGTTTTCATTTCCAATGAACACATTGTTAGAAATATAACAGTGAACAAAATTCAAATTAAATTAAAAATAAATTCAAATTAAAATAAAATTATCATTAATTCATTTATTGATTTTGCAAATAGTTTTCATATAAAATATTATTTATTATGTATTTTATTTTTTTATATTTTGTAAGCCTGTATAAATTGATGGATATACGTTTGGGATAATAAAGGGATGGTTCGGGAGTGAACAAATGAAGAAAGCCGGTTTGAATTTTATTAAAAAAGAAGATGTTGACTATAATCAAAATATAACAGTCCAAGAGTGTGTAAAAAAATACGGGAGGGCAAGGTCATTTTAAGTGCAATTGTAAAGCGTCGGGTCATCAATGTTCGACAAAAATATGCAACTGTAAAAAAAATAATCCTTTATGTAATATCAAATGTCAATAGTCTGCCATGCAAAAATAAGTAAAATATAAGTTTCTTTATTGAATTTTTGTTTTTCAATTGTCATATTCATTATCGGCATTCAACGACTTGGGCATTTCATGAAATGCATTTTATATTTGGTCGTATTGCGAAATTTTATTTAGTTTCACAAAATGCATAATTGGCTGTTGCACTTCATGAAATGTCCAAAAATGTTGGACACATTGTGAAGTAAATAGTTTTTTCACAATGTGGCTGCACTTCATGAAACGTCTAGGAATTTCATGAAGTGCGGTTTTTCACAATATGGCTACGACATATACACATGACATTCACAACAAAAATTGTTTATAATAAATTTTTGTAAGATTTAAAATTCCTTATCACATCGGAATATTGAAGTTGTTACTCGAAGCATGACATTCACAACAAAAATTGTTTATAATAAATTTTTGTAAGATTTAAAATTCCTTATCACATCGGAATATTGAAGTTGTTACTCGAAGCGAGTTTTGTAGGTGAAAAACAGTTTTTTTTAGTTTTTCTTTGTAAATAATAAATCTACGAGCCGGAAGTTTTTGGACATAGTCTGTTTTCGTAAAACTAACTTATGTATGAAATAAGAAAAAATTTCACTCCTAAACCAATCCCAAACTGCTATGTTCTCAGTAATGTAATTTCTTAATAACCTCAAAATTCAGAAGTGTTAGATGACGTCACGTTACGTCACCAACTCTTAGGGCCGTATTCATAAGTCACCCCTGTCCGTCTTTCCCAGAAAGTAGTCAGCTTAGTGGTTTGCACTTTAATGTGCAAAAAAGTTCCTCGAGATGGCGCAGTACTCACTACTCGTCAGCAATATTCGTTACCTCATTCATTATTGTATTTGTTGTGTTGAAATCGGTTAGAAATCTCAACTAAATTTTATAAAAAAATGTGAAAGTAAAAAAAGTATTAACATTAAAAACTATTTTAATGTTGTAAAAAGAGCATATTGTTTAAAAAGTGAAAATGTTTTTAATAAGTAGCCGGCAAAGCTTGCCTTAGTTTAAAAATTTTAAAAAAAGTTTAAAACTTTTAAACTTTTATTTAATATTATATTTTTTATTCATTGTATACGTTCATGTTTGTTTTTGTCTTGAGTAAAATTTCATCTCAAATAATAAATAAAAAAAATGGATTAAAGTTAACCCTCCGTCACACACCTAGGGAGGGATTCCCTCTACGGTTTCAGTATTTTTTAAATAACTTTTGTTTTCCTCATTGCAAAATAAAATCAGTTTCTATACCTTTCGACAATTTACTCCTCAACACATTTCTAAAAAAACATTTAGTTTAAACATAATTAATATTTAATTATGAAGCTTCAAAGCCAGAAGAAACTCGAAAAAGTGAGGTTATGTTAAATAAAAAAATCAAGTTTTAAAAACATTTTTTGTTCCACTGTTGGTTAATGACAAAATTATATTATAATAATATAATTAAAATAAATTGTTTAATGATTTTTTTGCTTATTTGTTAATGTTACATTATTTTTACATGTCGAGTGGAATTTCTTTGAAGATGTGCATTCGTGTAATTAATTTTTATTTTTGAGACCGAAAATTAATTTGATTAATTTTATAATTTAGAATAATTTACTACATATTTGTAAGTTTGTGTTAAAACTAAATTTTTGTTGATTCCTTTGTTTATGTTGTAATGTTGCTTATTTTACAATGTGGTGAGCGATTCCCTCTGAACGTGTGTAAGGTCGGAATATTTTCTCATGTGTGTGACGGAGGGTTAATGCTATTTATATCATTTAAATTTGTTTTCTTTATTTTAAATATACTATTTATCTATGACTTTCCTTTAACTTTTATTATAAATCAGTTTATCTGATAATTTAAACGATCTAAACGAAAGTCATCAGTTTATTGTACAACACATTTATGTATTTTCATACTAATTATTCAATTGTTCTATCATCTTTTATGAGTTAAAAATACAATATTATTTCTTATCGTGTATTTTTAACATCACTAACAACAAGATTTCATTATAAAAACAAATAATTTATTCGTTTCTATGATATTTTTCTATTGCTTTAGTGAATTTTGAGCGAGTGTTGAGAACAGCGCCATCACGTGTTACTTTTTGGCACATGAAAACGCAAACCACTAAGCTGACATATTTTTCCTTCAAAATACATAGGAGTCGGACTGGGGTGCATAAGTCTAAGGAGAATTTATAAAGGAGGGGCAAATAAATAACCAAAAAAATTATATTTAACAAAGTTTTAAATGTAGATTTTTTTAAAATAAAATACATTCAGAATTTTAATTAGAAAATCATATGAAAACATAAAAGTAGATTAGATTACACATTCTACTTCTTAGCCAAACTTGAGATATTTACGTCCCTGAAAGGTGCGCAATAGACATAATTTGAGAAAATAACAGTGTTGAGTTTGGAGGAGTGGGAAATTTCTGGAAATGTAACAGTATGGGGACTGTAGTTAAAATTTCGTATGTAAAATTGAATATTGTAAACAAATGGATTTGAAAATTGTCAAAGAACTTTTTCGAAAATTATTAAAAATAATCGATTTAAAGAAGAATTTTAGTTAAAAATTCTTGAAAATAATAATTGAATTGAAGGGCTATAGCTGCAATAAGGGGGTGAACGCGTGGTTTAAAGGGATAATACCAGTCAGGTAGCAGTGGGCGGCTCAAGGCTTGTCTCTGCTACCCGACTGGTAGTATCCCTTCCAAGTCTCGCGTTCATCTCCTTATTGCAGCCAACCTTTTTCGACTCGGAGTGATCGTTTCTTCATATTATATAGTTATGAAAAATTTAATTTATAGTTTTAAGTAAAATGTTCTCTTATTTGACTCGGACTTTTTTTTGTCAGTAATTGGTCCGTAATTTTTCATTTTTGGTCTGTAAAGTCCGTATTTTTAAATACTTTCACTAGTTCGAGCCCTGTAATCTTCAATCCGTAACCGATCACAAAAATAAGTGGTAAATGAAAACAAAGTTGTTAAGCAATACAGAGTTATACCATGTTTAGAATGTCTATGCATTTAAAAAAATCAAATATTTTTCAGAAATGTGTTACTTATTTAGTAAGTAGAGGAGAATTTGTGAATCGTTTTTATACATTTGTGTCTTGCCTTTTTGTAAAAAAACTATAAATAAGTTAATTAAAATCATAAAAACGATTAAAACTTTAACCGGCGCATTTTTAACCCCAACAAATTAACTTTAATTAATATTTATAAGATTTTTCAAGTCAATTTTGAAACTATTTGTCTCGTTTCTCTCACACTTTCCATTAAAAAAATGTTGAAAAAAATTTATTCGGTACTTTGTTGGTATTAAAGAAAAAACAAACAAAAAAATTAACCAAATAAATGGAGTTTTTTCAAAAAGCGAAAAAATACTTTCTTCGTTAATTACAAATTGTCGAATAAATTTTCTTTCAAATGATTAAGGATTCAAAATGGCGGATCTAAAATGGTGGATTTAAAAAAAATTGTTCAGATTTCCTTGAAACTTGTTACTCCGGGGTTTTTGGGGTCGCTGATTGCGAATCTGACATCAGATTTTCAGAATTCAAAATGGCGGATCCAATATGGCGGACGAAATTTTTAAAAATTCCTCGCATTTACTTAAAAGTCGTTACTCGGGGGTTTTCGGGGTCGCTGATTACGAATATGATGTTAGTTTATAAAAATTCAATATGGCGGTTCCATAGGTCTTGAGTACCTTACCCTCTTGGTTTCAAATGATCTCCGAAGAGGAGATCTTTTTCTCTTCTTTGAAGTTTTAGTCTCTGGTATATCTCTTTTTAGCGTCCAACAATAGTCCGCTAACATATTCTTACTCCATTTCCCTTGATAGCGTTTCTCCATATCCTTTAAATCTTGGTGAAATCTCGCGCCTTGTTCCTCGCTGAAATCACCAAGATTTTCAGGAAATTCATCTAAATGTGAATCCAAAAAGTGAATTTTATAACTCATCAAACATCCCAGCTTTTTAAAATTCTCTACCATTTTTCTTACAATTTCTCTGTATCTGTGGCTTTTTTTCCTAAAAATTCAAAGCAAACTTTTTTAAAACTTGTCCAGGCTGCTTTTTCTTTAAGCTTTATCGTTTGTACAAATTTTTCGTCATATAACAACTTACGTATCTGAGGCCCATCAGACACGCCTTCTTTGATTTTAGCGTCAGACAGTTTCGGAAACTTCTCCGACAAATACTCAAAACATTTACCATTTTTGTCCAAGGCTTTTACAAATCGCCGATACTGAGGTATCCCTCCTCTGCATCGTAAACTTCTTTCCTACTTTTGCCATGAAGGCATAATTTTAACCTACACGGAGAAAAATGGTTGGATAATGTATACAATTTTTATTGGATAAAATAAAATTAGTTGCATTATCTATCAAAAATGTTTGATCAGCTAACTGGGATGGTCACTACAACATTTAAAAATTTTAATCTGTAGTTGGATATTCCATCACTATAACTGGTTATTTTATCCAACGTGTTGGATAAAGTATCCAATTCGCAAGTATACCGGATCAGTCACGTGACGCGCAAGCGCTGTGTACAAAAATTTAATGGATGTCACATGGTTCTTGTCGTGAAGGCGTCTTTGACATTGCGTTTTCGTGAATTGTTTTCGCTTTATATAAATGGACGAAAACACTGAAAGTTTTATTCGAATGGCTGTTCCAGTCAATGCCGAAGTTTTGATTGCTTCATTTAAATCATTATTCCCTGTAAAAAAAAAGTATTGGGAGGTACGGGACTCCGTATTGCAAGTGCCAACCTGCCAATGCGGTATTCGCGAATTACCGCATTGGGTGTCGTGGTGAATACGGAAATCAAGGGGTCCCAATGCGGTGCCAGTTTTAAGCTTTAAAAAAACGAAAATACGTGACAGGAGGAAATAATTAGTGTCAGTGGAGAAATATGCGAGTTAAAGGAATGAGAAAATAATAATAGTGAGTGTAAAAATGAAATTTTAAGAAAAAAAGGTAAGTTGAACTGTCAAATATGGGCCCAATGCGGCATAGGCTGATTTCAATGCGCCACAGCAAAAGCAACTTTGACTGGTTTGAATGGCGTGAAATAGGTAAACAAACATTTTCTAACACATTTGTCTCCGTACACAGACACTTTTCACTAAATCTGCCAACGTACAATTGGTAAGCATCTTCTAAATTACAATAATAGAAAATATTGTTTAGATTCATGCAGAAACGTGGTTATAAAATAAAAAATTGGAAAGTAATGTAATGCAAATCATATGTCAGCTGGGCCACTGTGTTCGCTCGATTCGCTCTGCTTGCTTCTGCCCTCTACTGGCGACTTGCACTATGTACCGATTGTGTACCGCATTGAAAGCAGCCTACGCCGCATTGGACTCATATTTGACAGTTCAACTTACCTTTTTTTCTTAAAATTTCATTTTTACACTCACTATTATTATTTTCTCATTCCTTTAACTCGCATATTTCTGAACTGACACTAATTATTTCCTCCTGTCACGTATTTTCGTTTTTTTTAAAGCTTAAAACTTGCACCGCATTGGGACCCCTTGATTTCCGTATTCACCACGACACCCAATGCGGTATTTCGCGAATACCGCATTGGCAGGTTGGCACTTGCAATACGGAATCCCGTACCTCCCAATACTTTTTTTTACAGGGTTTTTTAAATTTTATTTAAAAATAAGTTATGTTTGAAAAGCAGAATGTAAGTTTTTTGACTACTTGAAATTAACGTTGTAGTGATGAAAAGGTTTTTCATATTTACTTCTCAGATACTCAATATTATCAATATTATTAATATTATTAAATAAAAAGGTAGATATTCTACCAGTGAAAAATAGATGAAGTAACTAACTCGAAAGTAAATGTGCACTAGAGAATTGGACAAAGCAACCAAGAAAATGTTTCTCCTAGCTAATGGAATTGGTTAAAATATCAAACTTTTAAGGATCCAATAAAATTGGTCGCACTATCCAACTAATCGGATCGCGCTCCAGAGTCTATCAAAAATAGATATATTATCCAATACTTAGTATAATCTATCCAATTATTTTTCTCCTTGTAGAAACTTAGCCGAGAATTCGTTGCCCGCCTTCACCACGGGAGGTGTCCTAGTCGCAAAAATAGAAAAAAAGAAAATAAATAAACACAGAAACTAATTTTACATAGGTCAAAAACATTTTGAGATCGTAGTATCACAGAAATGCGATTAAATTTTAGTAAAACATTTACAGTAAACCATTTCTGGATTATGAAAAATTCAGATTTAAAATTAGCGACTAGAGGAAACACCTAAGTACCAAGAAAATCTGAGAACAATTTCATCGTAAGTCGTATTGGATACACCATTTTGAATTTTTAAAATCCAACATCAGATTCGTATTCGGCGACCTCGAAAATCCCCATGGAGTAGCAAGTTTCAATCGATTTCATTCGTTTAAATATATTTTGTCCGACATATTGGATCCGCCATATTGAATTTTTATAAACTAACATCATATTCGTAATCAGCGACCCCGAAAACCCCAGAGTAACGAGTTTCAAGAAAACCTACCACATGGCAGTCCTGGCAATCCAAATTTTTTTTGTGTGCCGGTGTTATTTAGTGGAAAGTGTGTTTTTTAATAAATAATTTAAAAAAGAAATGACTTCAATGTCCACAACATATATCGACAGTTGATTTTCTTTTTTCTTTTAATTCTGAATTTTAATAAATCGTTGAGTCAAAAAATAGCTATTTGGTGCACGAAATAGCCCCGATTGACGGTATGTCATTTCTAGTAGAAGAATATAATTACTAGTAATCACTAGTATAATAATTATACTTATTTATCATGAACGTATTTAATTCTAAAGTTAAATTCATATTTTTTAAATTAATAGGTAAACAAAGTCAACTGCTATAAAAGGTTGAAGCACTTTCATCACACACGGAAAGACATTTTATTTCAAAATTTAATGAAAATGAGAATACATTTTAACAGTTGTACTCGCCCGTGATGATAAAAGGCTACAGAATCAATAATGGGATTTTAAAAATCTTTGTAATCTTGGTGATCGTTATTAGTTATTACCGAATTCACTGTAAGGCCAAAGAGATAGAAACGAACTTTGATAAAGATTTCTTCTTATTTAGTTTTCAGGAAGAAATTTAGTCCTTTCATTGTTAAGAAAAATTTAATTAACTAAGAAAGAGTTCATACATTCTTTATAATTCCTTTTTCAACGATTAAACTAAATTTAAAATAGTTAGAATGAATTATATTAAAAACTTTTGTCACAAATTTAAGTCTTTTATAAATTCATTCAAAATAATATTTCCAATAAAGTTTTTTTCCTTGCAGTTAGAAATTATAAATCTATTTTTTGTATCCCATTATATATTACTTGACGATTCTTTAGTAATCTGAGGCGAATAATTTTTCTAAAAAATATTAAAATTTAAGCAGTCCAGATGATTAAAAAGAAGTAAATATTTATTTTATGTTGCCAATTTTCATGTTGTAGAAGACTTCGAAGAACACTGTCCTCCATTGAGATACGAAGAGCAGCACGAAAACCATGGCGTAGATTGTCGGCTCCTGTTCATGTTACTCATTCTCAAAGATCAGTTCGAGGCGAAGATATGGTGGTTATTCTCGACTGAATAATTAATTATAATTAAATAGAAAATAGTAAGGGGAATGTGAGAATACGTCAAAGTAATAGTGAATAAATGAAGAATTTTAAAAAGCATAAGGATAATATTATGCAGGAGAATAATAAAACTATTTGTTATCTAATATCACTATTAGATAACAAATAGTTTTATTATTTGAAGTGTATTCTGGCGATGAATATAAGAAAATTTTGAGAAATCGTAAACTTTTTCTGAATATTTCTTTAGCTGTTAACGAATGAATAAGATAAAGACTCTTTTGAAATTTCATGTTAATCCAACTTAATGAATTGAAGCATTCATCTTAAATTATAATTTTCTATTGGTATTAATTATTCTTGTTAATAATAATTATTAGAAAATGAATGTACATATACATAATTGCATACATACTTCTCCAAAACAATTTAATTCATAAACGCATAGCCCAAGTAACAACACAAAAACGCGTCCTTTCGAAGTTAAGTCAATTCTTAAAATTGATTGAAAACTTTTAAGTGTCAATGACTTATGCGAAAGTCACCATTCGTTTTACAGAACGAAAGGAATGAGTGTATGAAATATATGAAAAGAATGTTGAACGAATGAAGGTAATATGTGTGAAAGTAAAAAAATTATCGTGAATGTAATAAAAGAGTGTTTGCAAGAGATTGTAAGGGTCAGAAAGAGTGCTCACTGTGAATATTTTTATTAAATTTTCAAGTATGATGACTTCCGTCTAAATAATTATTAAATAAATATAAACGTGAATAAGAAAATTTGCTCTTTTTTAATGTCAATCATTTACCTTTTCAAGATGTATTACTATTATACGTTTTTATATTGCAATAATACTTATGGATGATTCTCCATAATGTGGTAACTTTTTTTAAAATTTCCTATGTAACGGGGGGTCCTGAACCCATTTTAAATGAAGATAAAAAGCACCTCCAATTTTCTTGCTGGGTTTGATCCTGTGACAATTCTGAATGATTTTGCTACAAAATTAAATATAATCCCCTTAGCCGTTTTTGAAAAAATTCTATTTTATTAAAACTAAATCTCATTTGCTATTATTTTATATTAATTAATGATCAAAAAATAAAAATCTCAAATTCTATTCTGATGACTAAATTCTAATAAAAAACACTAAAATTAACCCTGTTTTAAATTTAAGTAAAATTAATGACAATAATTATTTCAAAACATTAATTTTGAATTTTGAAAATTTTGAAAATATAGCATAATGTTCGTTCACATTCATAACTTTTACTTTATTATAGCTACACTGAAAAAAGTTATATATGATTCAAGTAATTATAATTATTTGAAAAATAATATCTTATTTAAAAAGCTTTTATTTCGATCTAATAAGAATTTATTTCCTTTAAATAATTTTAATTAGTTTAATCAAATAAATCTTAATTGGATTAATTAAATAATTACTCGACTCTAATAAATGAATTTATTTAACACAAATAATGAGTTATTTAGTATAGTATAGTATAGTATAGTATAGTTTATTTGTAATAAAGTGTTACACTGTTTACAAGTAGAACGAAATAAATACAGTATTAACGAGGGAAGAAATAAAATTAAATATATAAATATATGAATGGAACACACATCATACAAAAAAAAAATTAATTTACAGATAGGTTACACTCCTTATTCATTAACAATAAAAGATCTCAACATTCTCAACATTTGAGGTAAAATAATACAAATCATTTATCTTCTGCAGATTAAGAACACTCAACAAATTAATTACATTCTCAACATCTGACAATTCGTTACGGATATAGGAAGACAGATATTTTACCCGCAGCGGCTCGTAGATTGGGCAACGCAATAAGAAATGCTGGACATCTTCGCATTCCCCAAAATTGCACAGAGAGCAAACAACGTCTGCACTCCATACATATAAATTACCCTTATATGATAGTTTTATTCTCTTTGGGTTTACCAATCTTAATTGGCTTATTATTTTAATTTTCCCCAAAGGGTAGTTAAATTTTAAGTAATTTTCCGTTGAGTTCAGTTGGCTTAAAAAACGATAATTAGGGTTATAATTAGAGTTCAAAATCCTATCAATTGACAAACAAATTTCATTGTTAGACCATTTTTTAAGAATATTTTGCTTTTCCCTTTTTATAAGGTTTACATCCCGGAATTGTAGATCCCACAAATGTCCAACACCAATTGAGTCCAGCAACGTTCTTAACCGCGCCGCCCAATGAGAACCAACCGGAAGCGAAGCTTTTGAACAATCCATTTCACACATTCTAACAAAGCAACGTTTTGGCAGCCTTTCCTCCGACATCTCAAGCAACTTTATCCACCAGTTTACAATGCGCTTAAACAATACTACATTAGGAAATGGAATGCCAGTTTCTAAACGTATAAAGTGATCAGGGGTATTCCGTGGCAAGCACAAAATACCCTTAAAAAAACGGGTCTGCACACAGTCTAAACTTTTTAAATAAGATAGAGACCACACTTCACCTGCATACAAGGCTGTAGCATTCACCACGCTACTCAAAAGCGTTATCAAAGTGTGCCAGGACCTATTTTTACTCTTATATAAGATATCACGGACCCTAGATGTAGCTGCAAGTCCTTTTGTCACAAACGTATCACTCGCCAGCTTGAATTTTCCGGAAACAGTAAAAGGAACTCCCAAATAAATACAAGATTTTACATATTCTATTTCCTCTTTACCCCACATTAACGGTTTTAATTTTTTAAATCTTCCGGATTTCTTACAAGGAACAATCTTGGTTTTTGAGACGTTTAGGGTCAAACTATTTAGATCGCAATATTCTTTTAAGATCTTGAGCTTAAATTGCATGTCATGCCAATTACGGACTAATAAAACTATATCGTCAGCAAATAAAAGCATAATAACATCTTTACGTGAATCAAGCTTTAAACCCTGGGCCCTCTTTTCCTCAAAAAAGAATACTATATCGGCAAGAAATAAAATAAATAACAGGGGACTAAGCGAGTCCCCCTGTAATACCCCTTCCGTGACATCTATAGCATCAGATTTGCGCTGACCAATTTTCACTCTAAAATTTGCTTTATCATACAAGCTTTTCAAGATTCTTAAAATTTTTCCTGAAATACCCATTTGAAACAATTTTAACCATAACTTCCCATGTTGAACTGAATCAAAAGCCCTTTTAAAATCTATAAATGTTATAAATATATAATCCTTGTTTGTTTCCAAATTTACATTAATCAAGGTAGAAAGAGTGAACAATTGGTCAGCACAACTCCTCTTAGCTCGAAAGCCCCCCTGCTCCTCAGGAATAAGAAGGCAGGACTCCGCCCATCTCCCAATTCTTTCTGCGAGGAGAGAGGTAAAGACCTTTGTAATAGTATTGAGCAATGCTATACCTCTATAGTTAAGTGGATCCGTGTGCTCTCCCTTCTTATAAAGCATAGACATATTAGCCTGTGCAAAAGAGGGGGGTACATTTTCACTCTCCAAAATCCTATTAAACATATTAAGCAAATAATGATTCCATTCAGGCGATAAATTTTTAACAAACTCATTGGCTATTTTGTCTGGACCTGGTGATTTTCCATTACTGCATTTAGATAAAATTTTTTCCATTTCACTCAATGTAAATTCACAATCAAGAAGAGGATGAGTAACAGACACGAAGGTTCTGTCACTCAACACTCTTGCGGGATAAACACCACTATAAAATTCAACCCATGCACCCAAGTCTATATCGTTTATTTGATATTGTTTCTTTTCAAATGATTTAACAATACTCCAGAATTCTTTACTACTACTTAAATTACTCAATTTCATTTGAATTATATTGTTATATTCGACCTTAGCTCGCACAATGGTTTGCTTATATTCATCTCGGGATGCTATATATCTTTGCAACAATAACAAATTCTGCCTATCGTTTTTAAATTTTTTATAATTACTGTTTACTTTGCTTCTAGCCAATCTACATACTTCATTGAACCAGGGTTTTCTACTTCCCACATAATTAAAAGATTCTGGCATTTTTTTTACAATTAACATTCCTGATTTTCTAGCACTGTCCAAAATTGCTATTTTCAAATTATCGAAGAGAAGGTCTGGTCTTTCGCTATTGAAATACAATAGTGTAGAGTTCGTCAATCCGTGCAAATATTCAGCGATCTTTGTTTCCTCCCATTTAACAATTTCCATGGGGTAATATTTAACAGGTTTTCTCGTTTCGGGGTAAGTTACAACATTAAGTTCCACACATACAGCAAAGTGATCAGAACCATCCGATATATTTACAACACTCAAATCACAAAATAATTGAATCATTCCTATATCCATCCATACTAAATCTATTACACTACAGCCTATTTTCGATACAAATGTGTAATTAGCAGTTCTGTCTGAGGGCGAGCGACCATTACATAGAATAAATCCCAACGCTTCCATGGCAAGGGTGAGCCGCCTACCTCGTTTTGTTATTTTACTGTCCTGTGAATTTCTCAACTCACTCAACTCCGTATTTTCAAAGATTTCCCCATCAAAACTATTCAAGCAGCCCAATCTCGCGTTAAAATCACCCGCAATAATTGTGTCCGCATTTTGAAATTTTGAATGTTCTAAATTAGTAAGAAACTCATCTAGTGATTCGACACAATAATCATCGTCTGCATTCGGGGACCAGTATATGTTGCCAACATTATAAAATTTATTATTAAAGATTAATGAAACAAAAATCCATAAATTAGTTTTGTCAATCAAAGTAACTTGAGTAAAAAGACCCTGTCTAATTAACGTAATTAAACCCCCGCTCGCACGGCCCCTACTTTTTTCCTTAAGGGCAGGACTTATAAAAGACAAAAATTCATTTAGAGGTTTGGGTAAACTGACCTTTTCTGAAGTACACCAAGTCTCAGCTAAACAAATTATATCGTAGCCATTTAATCTGTTCAACTGCAAATCGTCTAAGTCAAAAATATTTTTCATACCACTGATATTCCAAAATAATATATTTAACTTTCTTGATTTACAAAAATAAACAGAAGCCTCTTGGTCCTCAAACCCGGAAACATCTTCACTCTTCTTATCCCCCTCTACCAGTCACTTTACAAGAGTTGACTGCTCAGTGATTTTTCCATCTTCACCGTTGTTCATTTTCGCCGTCGAAGTATCCTTCGGAGGTATATCTCTTAATAAAAATTCATCCATCGGTTTTTCCTCGTTCTTCTTTGTCTTCTTCCTTTTTTTAGGGTTCCGTACACCTACGGTGTATCGGCGGAACCCTATTGGTGAGACTCTGTTGCCCGTAGCCAAATCGTGTCCCCCCCCTAGCGGCTAAACTATTTGACCTAAAGAGCTCAAATTTGGTCCAGATATGTATTTTAACTCGTAGATTACAGGAAAAATATAGCGAATGTGATTGGACGTGATGGGCATAGCGTTGTTAAGGAAATAACAAGATTTTTGGCCAAAAATGCTTAAAAAGTGACCATTCCCCCCCCCCTTAACTTCTAAACTATTCGACATGGAGAGCTGAAATTTTGCATGCTGGTGTATTTTTACTCGAATATTACAGGAAAAATATAGAGAACTTGATATGTAATGATGGCCATAGCGTTGTCAAGGAAAAACTAAAAAATTTAAAAAAAAAAAATTTTTTTTCCTAACTTTTACATTATTTGACCTAATGAGCTGAAAATTGGTATCCTAGTGTATTATTATAGTCTGACGACAAAAAATTTATTTAAGAAACTTTTTGAAAAAAAAGCAAAAAAAATTTTTTTTTAATTTTTTTTTTCAAAAAAAAAAATTTGTTTTAATTTTTTTTAGTTTAAACACGTGGCATTAAATATTTTAAGGAAGAGAGTGAAATTTGAAGAGAATAAATGAGAGATTGTTTTCTGACTTTAATTTCTTAACTAAAAATAAAAAAAAATTGGACAAGTGCGAGTTGTACTCGCACTGCAATGGCGGGTTCCGCACACAAATATTAAAACAATACTTGCAACATTGATCGGTAATTGGTAGAATTAAAATAAACAATTATAAAAATATATTAAAATCATTTGATAAAAAAAAATAACTAAAAAAAATTAAAGTATTGTATATCTAATATTGTAAACAATAATAAGCAGAGGAACTATAATAAATTTTGTTCCTCTGCTTATTATTGATTACAATATTAGATAAATACAATACTTTAATTTTTTTAGTTATTTTTTTTATCAAATGATTTTAATATATTTTTATAATTGTTTATTTTAATTCTACCAATTACCGATCAATGTTGCAAGTATTGTTTTAATATTTGTGTGCGGAACCCGCCATTGCAGTGCGAGTACAACTCGCACTTGTCCAATTTTTTCTCCTTATTTAATTGACCTGCAGTTCCTTTTGGTCGGCCTCTTTTTCTTGTAACTTTTGAATCTGTGGACTGGGACTCAAATTCAATAGTGGATCCCTCCACCTCGCCAGATAAAGATGCAATCAAATTTTCTACTCCAATATCTTCTATCTCTTTAATGCAAAGATGACGTCCATTGATTAATAACTCTTCACCTCTGATGAATGCTCTATATCCAGCTTCTCTAAATTTCCTCTGAAATTCTCTCAGCTGTTTTTGAGCAATTTGCAATTCTTTACTTTGGTCATTGTTAATGAAAATATCGGTTCCTTTAAGTTTGGTACGATTACGCAATATACTATTTTTAATATGCCATGAAGACAATGAAAGCAGAATTAACCGATCTTTATTTACTTCAAATTTTCCCAATCTACGTATATCATTGATGACAGAGTCATCGATATTTATTTCCAATTTGTCCTTAATTACATTTTTCACCTTGGATAATAATTGATTTTGTGTTTCATTTGGAAATTCATCAATTCCTGATAAAATCAAATTATTTTTTCGAATAAAATTTTCTAATAAATTACTCTGCCTTGCTAATGCTTCCTTCAGTTCGTCGTTCTCCTGTTGCAGTGACTTGATGCACGTTGCATTTTCCTTAATTTGTTCCGTAACTCGTGATATTTCCCCGAAAAGTATCTCTTTAGTGTCCTCGCGTAGATTTTCTCTCAATGAAGCTTGGAAATCTTCCAACATTGCTCTCATTTTGAACTCATCCATTTTGATAAAATTATAAATCAGCCAATATAAGAAATTCACATAACGTAAAAAAAAAAAAAAATGGCTAGATTTCACTGTACACTGCACAGAGACGAACACACGTATAGTCACAGACACAAAGCCAATATCTCAAGCTTGTAACTCGGGGAAATTTTAAGTCAATGCAAGGCATCCAATATCCATAATATGTAGCCATTGCATTTCAAAAACTAGTCACATGGGATCACTGCACTTTCAAGAAACAATGTACAAAGCAATTAGACACAAGACAGAATATATCAAACTCAAATGACAGAGCTCTTAGAAACACGACCGACCAGCTTGACTGTTTATTTCGAACTCCTAATGAGTTATTTTAAAACAAATTATTTACTTCACTTAGTTAATTGGATATTTGACATAAATAAAAATTATTTGCCATAATTAATAAATAATAATAAATAATAAATTAATAAATAAAAATTATTTTAATCAAATAAATAACTTATGTATTTAAAAAGAGGAATTTATTTATTTCAACTAATTAATTGAATATTCGGTATAAATAAAAATTATTTCACACAATTCATCTTATGGCTTCAAGTATAATAATTTATTTAATGCAAATAAAAAAAACATTTAGATAAAATAAGTCAGTTCCGTCGATGATGTAGTTCATTTTTCCTATTTCCTTAGTACGGCAGAGTTAGGGGTCTTCGTAGGTAAGTGTGACTGGGTTTCGATCCCCGTAGGTTTTAAATTTTAATTTAATTGCAAGAATTTAATGTTAATATTTCCAAGCATATAAGTCCTTCGAAGTATTTAGGCTAAATTATTAATTATTTTACTAGCGTCATATTCCTCGCTCGCTCGGAAGACATTTTCTTATTTATTTCCACTTACATAAATAGTTTTTGAGGTAAAAATTTTGTTAAAAAAATTTTTAACGTCAAAAACTCTGCTGATTAAGCTAATTTTGTTAAAAAAAATCTTTAACTTCAAAAACGATCCTTATCTCATACAATATGAATGCAGGCTAATTGTTTATAACATTTTTACACCAATAGGTCTTTTTTAAAAAATTATGTAATACAGTAGAACTTCGATTTTCCGTCTCTCGGTCTATCGTCACCGCGGGTATCCGTAACTGTCCAAGATCATTTTTTTTTTTTTTTATTTAAAAAATTGACTTTGCAAGTTCATTCCAATATATTTCTCTGAAGAGAAATATCTAAAGCAGCCATAACCTCTAATTTCCTGCAGTTTAGATATCTTCTTCAGTCTGTTTTCGGCTTTTTTAAATAAAAAAATAAGATGTTACGCTTTTTTTAATACAAATTTTAAACTAATTGCGTAATTGTTTTGTAAAATTGTTTGTTTACATGTTGAAGTTCAAAATATAGACAAGTATAGGTTATAAAAATCTCAAATCACTTGTAACTACGACTATCCGTCATTTTGGTTTTCCGTCAAGGTTTTCCGTCTCGTGCCTGACGGAAAATCGAAGTTCCACTGTATATGTTTTCGTAGTGGTTTTTAGCGTAGAATCAGTAGATAAGTTTCTTATAAAAATCGATTTTTCTTCATTTGTTTATAAAAAAAAAAATGGTTAAAAAAATATTTTTTTAACATTCAACGACAAAAATTATCATTAGATCCCATGCCAGGATTTCAATAGTTACTTTTATTATATCTGCATTCCTTTGCCTATAGGCATCAATGGGTCAATGTAAAAAATCTTTTCCTTAAAGCATTTTTTCAGTTAGTAGAAAATAAATTTGACACAATAACGTTTGACTTTTGTTCCACTGAAGACCATAAAAATAAAAAATTAGAAATATAAGCCTGGATAAAGTGTGGAGGAAAAGATTTTTTACAATAAAAAAGGAAAATAATTTTTATAAAAAAGTTAAAAATATATAGTTAAACTGTTTATAATAATAATATAATTATTGAAAATTTAATTTTTCTTAACTTTTTTTTAATATTATAAAAAATTGACATTTATTTATTTATTTTCAGTTTCTGATTTTTCAAATCTAAATATCTTGCAAAAAAATTTTTTTTTTCAAAACTGTTTGGCACAGTTATGGGCGAATCCACGGAACCGTGGATGTTTTTTTATGTTTATTCATGTTACTCCTCATTTAAACAATTTTTTTTAACATTATATAATTTTTTTTAATGTCAATGTCTCTCAGATAACATATATAACAGAATAATCAAATAAAACCATAATTTTTATAATCTTTATGTAAAATAAAAAGTCATATGTGTACTTAAAAAATTAAATTTGATTTGTTTCTTTGGGCTTCTCTTCGACTTAAACGTGTATAACTTTTTCAGCGTAAATTAAAATCATCCAAGAAAAGTTGTAAATAATTCTTCTAATATTCTAAAATCTATTGCATATCGAAAGAAATATGTGCTCCTTTATTAAAACTAATTGGCAAGCAATGTTACTCCCATTTTTCAGTAACAGGAAGTCCAAGGTTTTCTTCATTTTGTGCTTTCAGCGGTAATGCAATTCTAATTTTATTTTGAATGAGCTTATTCCTTATGAAAAAATGAATAAATTGAGACCTTACTTAAGCGTGTGCCTTTAAAAATAAAGATAATAAAACAATATTTATGTCTACACCTTCAAACGTGAATGATTATAAATTTATACTTTTTTTCAATGGCACACTTATAGCTTAAAAATAATCGGTTGAAACTTTGTGTGAACGGTAGATATTATTATAAATATTCATAATTCTAAATGCTAAATATGTATTCCAATTAAAACATTTTAAAAATATTCAATATAAAAATGTTGTGGAATTTTCATCTTTAAAAGACTCGATCTCATAAGTGTGAATATATCAATTTTTAATTATTGGAAGGTCGATATGTTTGTTTATATTCAGAAATGTCAAATTCTAGAAATACGGGTTAGAAAATATTTTTCACAATGGTAAGCAAATAATCTTTTTGATTTTCAATTTAAAAAAGTTTTAAAAAGTAAAATGTTAAGAATATTTTGTGAAAATAAAGATTCTGAATTGTTAAATACGTTATAATTTTATTGTTTGCATTTTAAAACTCGTAAAAGAAATATAAAATAAATATACAAATAAACAATCATTCCTATTGAAGTAAATTATAAGAAATAAATAAAAATAGGTAAAAACATTTGTAAAAACTTTCTATACTTAGAAAAATCGACTAGAATATAATTGATTATTATACATATTTCAGTTGTCTTCATTTGTTTTTTTAGTTCAAAAATGACATCTTGCCAATCAAAATTTCAACATACTTTTTAATTACAATGCTTTCAGCAGTAAATAAAAATGATTCACGCACAGAAAATTTTGTTCTTGAATAAATTTCGAACATATATATCTAAAAATAAAAAGTGTGGATTCGCCCTTATTTAGTACCCCAAATACTACAAAATTACAAACTTTAAGAAAAATTGTTGATCCACCATTTACTTTTCGTATGGAATCAAAAAATCGAAAAAATTATAATTGATACCAATTGTTATGAAGCTTAATTCAGTAGTATTTGTGGGCTCTCTGATTTAACTTTTATCTTAGAGATATTTTGAGCAATGTAAAGACAAAAGTTATACATGGTGTCTATTTTGGTTTAAAACAATTTCCGGCTTTGTCCAAATTTTTCCTGGTTTATTCGACGGGTTTTTATTTTCACTAATACATTTTGTTATTGGTTGGTGTCTACCAACCAGGAAAGACGGAAAATATCAGGGAATTTAATGTATTAACGGGGAAACTGGATCTCAAAGTGTTGCAAACTTCAAAGGAATTAAAAAATTACAAAATATTAAAACGGAATAGACAGGAATTGAACTTACCGAGTATCACACAGTATTTCGTAATTCACAAAAATTAAAAAATTAAAGAAATATTAAAACGGAATTGATTGGAATTCACTTTAAAAAAATCTTTGCCTCAAAAAGGAATACATAGGAATTGGACAGAAACGGAATTCAAAAAAATTGATAATTTAACATTTTCTGTAAAAAGTTAAAAATGTCCAATTCTTCTCAATTCCTTACTTCTTACTGGGATAACTCAAAAAACTGGAGGAAATTAAAGTACAACAAATTGAGAAATATTGATTTCTGCATTGGAATTAGTTAAAAATAAAAAAATTTGATAATAAAAAGTCGATCAATGATTCAAATAGTAATATTTTCCTAATGAAATAGTTAATGGTAACTTATTATTATTTTTTCCCGGTCAAACCAAATTCCCGGCTATTTCCCGGTTTTCTGTTTCAGCCTGTATTTTGAAGTTTCTTTATTGTATCTCGTTCATGTTCTTTGATTCTATCCGAAATATATCTTCCGGTTTCTCCAATGTAACTTTTGCAACAATTGTTACATGGTATTTCATAAACACAATTAATATGATTAAAAATAGTAAGTTTATCTTTAAAATTTAAAAAAAAATTATTTTTTAAAGTATGATCTATTGAAAAAATTAAGTTAACTTTGTTATTTTTATGGAAATTATTTCTTAAAACAGATTCGAAACCTTGTACATAAGGGAAAAAATTAATCCCTCGGAATAGAATTATCTTCATTTGAAAAATAATCTCTTGGTTTTAAAATTTTTAATTAATGTATTTCTTACAATTAATAAATTTTGTTGGTGAAAAGTGGGATGAGACAATTAAATCGCTCTGTCTACTAAAGAGTAGATAACTCCAATTCTGTGTAATAAAGGGTGCCCGTGCAGAAATTTTGACCGGGGCCATGGCACTTTGCCCGATCTGGCCGCCCTGTCGGGACCCGGTCGGGGCCATGGGATTTCCCCCGATCTTTTCGCTACCCAGGTAGAATTCCAATACTGACTGCATTTTATTATATTAAAGCTTGTTATTTGATTATTAAAGAATGGGGAGTATTTACTTCAATATTAATAATTATTATTAATATTTTTGTAGTAAATAAACTTTTATGAGTGTCATTAAAAATGTAAATAGTTATTAGAATTGCTTTTATTGGACTAAGTTTTTAAAAAAAATATTTTTCTTATTTTCTTTCATTAATTTAGACAGACTATCTTATTTAAATTAATAATTATTTATAATTATTATTATTGTTAATAATTATTTAAACCTATACTTTATGTAACATTATTAAGAATTATACACAAAACACTTAAAACTAAGACGGAAAAATATCGCACGCACGGGGGACCGAACCCTAGACCTCGAGGACGCAAGTCGAATACACATACCGCATAGCCACGCAAGCTTGGAAGCGACCTCGCTTAAACTTCCTTTTGAATCATGGGACCGTTATATACAGTGTTATCATAATAAATTGACTGTATCATATTTATTTATAGAAAAATTATTAAAAATGTATGTTATATATATATATATATATATATATATATATATATATATATATATATATATATATATATATATATATATATATATATATATATATATAAATATAAATTAATATGTTTATCATAATAATATGGTAAAAATTATTAATTTAATTATTTATTCTATATTATTTATAATTTAACTATTTTTTAAAATAATAAAAATTTTTTCATTATTAATAATTCACAATAATACTAAAAATTATTAATTAATAATAATTTATTTTTTTGCCTTAAACATGGAATTTCAATTTAAGTGTGAAAAACAATTAAGAGTTTTTAAGAGTTATAAATGTCAAAAATAATATGTTAATATTATAACCACAAAAAAATTTAACATTTTAGGCAATATTTTTGGTTATCACCATGATAACATCGACAAATGGTTCACCTTCGACAATTGGTGCGTTTGTCCTATTGTTTTAAATTAAAGGAGAATAAATTCTTAAGACATCCCTCGAGGACAATTTTTGAGTTTTTAATTGTTTATAATTTTTATTTTCAAATTTCAATCAAAGTTAACAAATTAACACAATTTTTTAAAAACGGACGTTTATTTTCTTATTCCGTTACTGCACATGCTCTAAATCAGTTCAAATTAATCCAATATTACCAGCAGACAATTAAAAACCCATAAAGTAATATATTTCAATTGTCATAAACAACATTAATTAACAAATAGTTAACTTATGATCCTGTCCAACAGAAAATTTTTGTTGCAAATTTTCTTTTTTACTTAGGTTCTTTTAAAGAATATATGTCTTTTTTGCTTATAATATAACTTATTTAAATATTTAATATTATATATCCGTGGTCTTTTAACATTATCTAAATAAAAAAGTAAACGTGAAAAAAAAATTTTTGGTGGAAAGGAACAAAAATTAACTATTTGTTAATTAATATTATTTGTAACCATTTAAATAAGTTATTTTTTAAACAAAAAGGACACATATTTTTAAAATGAACTTAAATTAAAAAGTAGACGTGAAAAAAAATTTTTTTGGTGGACAGGAGCATAAGTTACATAACTATTTGTTATTTAATATATTGTTTATAACAATTTAAATAAGTTATTTTTTAATCAAAAAGGACAAATATTCTTTAAATAGACTTAAATTAAAAAGAAAATGTGAAAAAAAAATTTTTAGTGGAATAGGAATCAATGTTAACTATTTGTTAATTAATATTGTTTATAACAATTTAAATAAGTTATTTTATAATCAAAAAGGGCAAATATTCTTTAAATGAACTTAAATTAAAAAGAAAAGGTAAAAAAAACATTTTTTAGTGGAAAGAAATCAAAGTTAACTATTTGTTAATTAATATTGTTTATAACAATTGATATAAATTACTTTCTGTTTTATTAATTATATGGTGGTCATATTGTATTAATTTGAACTGATTCAGATCATATGCAGCAACGGAATAAGAAAATAAGCCTCCTTTTTTGAAAAATTGTATTAATTTGTTAACTTTGATTGAAAATAAAAATTATAAACAATTAAGAACTAAAAAATTGACCTTAAGGGATGTCTTAAGAATTTATTCGCCTTTAATTTAAAATAAAGAATACTGAAACCGGTTAAGAATTGTAGGCTGTAGACAGTTTTGAACAGTAAATTGTAAAAAAAATCCCATTGTGCGCTGTTTGTAGATCCTTGGGCAAACCCGGTCTGGTCCTGGTCGGGGCCACGAAGTCGGGGCCAGATCATGAAATCCCGACCGGGGCCAGGGCGGTAATCGGGAACAAAAGTGGCGATTTCTGCACGGGTGATTAGATTCAAAATTAATATAACGACCAGACCAAGTATTTTTCCGGAACCAATTAGTAATTAAACTATTGTTGTTAACTATGAGTGATAAATCTAAAAAATTGATTGTGCTATTATCATTCCAGAGTTCCAAAGTAAATTTAATATTTTTATCAATTGAATTAAATTTATTTAATATTTCTGGTATATTATTTTTTGGAGCACAAATCAAAATATCATCGATATATCTAAAATAAAATAAAATTTTAAAAGTAAATGATTGAAGAACTTCATTTTCCAAATCAATTGTTTCTTAATAATTTTTTTAATAGCATATTCGAAATCTTTTTTATTTCAGACATGCGTTCGTTTAGTTTGTCGAAATGTGGTCTCCTTTTTTGTAAATAATTTTTTCAATTTTTCCCTGATGAGGGCTTTTTAAGCCGAAACATGTAGCGAAAAATTATAATAATTATGACAAATAAACATCTTTAACCGTACAAGGCCTCTTAAATATTTAAACAATTAAATTATGACGGTTCAATTATAACAACAATATTAACATATGGCCTAAAATTTACAAACATCTTATTTAACTAATAAAGGAGAAACGAGAAACGATGAGAGAGAATTTACATTTACATATGAATTTACGTTTACGCATGGATTGAGGAGATTTTTTCGAGTATGTCGTCGTCATCATCAACATCTATATCCTCGTTTATATCTATATCTACATCCAATGATTTATTGGAAACAACGAGATCTTGGAAACGCTTTATTTTCATTTTGCAAAGGAAGCTAAACCAAAGAAGGTTTTTATATAGATGTTACAATTCATATATAATACCTAATCACATATCGAATAACACTAATATTAATATTAACTTTTTTTCAAATATTTGTAACAAAATTGAGAACTCAATACGTTTTTTTGCTTTTAAAATACTTAAATTGGAGATTGTTGATGTTAATCAAGAAATTGCATTTATTAACAAACAACTTAAACTTTATGAACTTTTTATAATTAGAAATTCTTCTAAGAATTTTTTTAAAACATTTTACTAATGATTTAACATCACAATTATTAAAATATAAAGAAATATGCAAAAATATTCATATTAAAAAATTTTAAGATCTTGTAAGTCAACAAAGAGTAGATCTTCATACTGATACTGATAAATGGTTAGTTAATTTATTAAATGTTGTTATTCCTACTGATGTCAAAGAAATTTTGAGTCTTGGCGGTCATTTTTCTTTTCCATATAAACAAAAAAAAAGATATTCCCGTATCAAAGATTATTACCAACTTTGAGTATGGTTTACTAAAGTTTTCACCATATACTAAAGATTTTTTACGTAGTAAATTTGTTTATAATACTCAACAATTTTTAAATAATTCATTTTCTTCTTTTTTAAATAATTATTCACACATTTCATTACTAAATAAAATTGAATTAACAAAAAACATTTTTAAATCTCATCAAGATATAAATGTTACTTCAGCAGATAAAGGAAACATAACTGTTCTCATAGATAAAATGTCTTATAATACAAAGAATTTAGAATTATTAAATGATAAAAGCACTTATGTGACTAAGACTTTAAGATGTTTTTTTCTTCTGCGGAAATATTAGAAAAGATTACAAACTTTTTTTGAAGAATTTGCTTGAAATTTTGCTTGAAAACTGTAGGGAAGGGTGGTCCCATACCGACCCCTCGTACCATACCGACCCCCTTATGTTTCTTGAAGATGGTACCACTAAAAAATTCGCCAGTACCATCAGTCGAACACTTTCACAACACCAACAACTGGGCCACAGGTTTTATCAATACGTTTGATTTCATTTTGAAGATTTAAGCAATTAGCATTGATTTTAGCATTGTTTAAATTAATTTTTGACCTATACGGAATTCGAGCTAACAGTGTTTTTTGAATATATAGAAAAATTTTTACGAAATTAATTTTGATTGTGTATGACCTTAACTTCAACCTACAACATTCAAATTAAATTGATTCCATTGATATAAGTGATTGGCAAAACATTTTGTGAAAATAGTGGGGGTGGTCCGAAACCGACCCCCATATTTTTGCAATTGTAATTGATAATTCTCTTCTTCCTTGTTGTTCACATGAAGTGAGGATAGGTTTTACATATTAACTTTTATTTTTTAGGAATTTATAAAATATTTTACTAGCAATCACAGCACTCATTACTTAACTTTAATTCTCTTTTGGTTAAATATTTTATTCATTATCAGTTGTAAAATGCTCTTGACAATTAAGGCGATATGAATTAAGAAAAGGTGTACTTTTCGACATCTTTGGAAGCAGTTAAGTACGAAAACGAAAAAAATTAATAACAAAATTCGTATATATTTTACTAGAAATAGGGCGAAAATTAAAATAGGCAAAACCATTGCTGCTATTATATTGGAAATTTAGACACTGTTTAACAATTTATATTTATTATCATTTTAAAAAGGCCTTAAAATTTATTTAAATAAAGTAATAATATTAATTCAAGTTTAACTATGTCAACATAACTTAAAGACATAAATAATCTCAGAGTAAAGTTACTTAATGATTCATTTATCTACCTTTTTGTTCAGAAAAAGGTCCAAAAATGTATTTAAATGAAGTCAAAATAATTTAGCAGTTCATTACAGACTGTTGAATTTTATTTTAATTACTATCAGAATTTGATATCTTGATTATTCTTGAGATTTTCCCCCAAAAAATGGGGGGTCGGTTTCAGACCATGGGGGGGTCGGTTTCGGACCACCCATTTTGAGAAAGTTAAAAACGTAAATTTTCGCTTTTTCTTTAGATCTTTTATTAATGACTTAATCAGAAACTTCGGCAACCGTCAGAAAACATTGAAAAATAGTTCCTTTACTCAAAGAAATTTTGACGAAGACAAAGAAACACATTTTTGGCACATTTTTAGCCTTTGCACTTTAGGGGGTCGGTATGGGACCACCCTCCCCTATTATTTCAAGAATTCGTTATAAGCGAAGAAAATTTGAAATTTGGTTGCAAAACATACTTTTTTAAACTCGTATAAACTATGCACAGTAGTCTTCAAGCACTTTTAGGTTTACCTAAAATGAGTCAAAATTATGCTAACGCAGTTTTATCTGAAATCGGTCCAAGATTCCAAATTTTGATTTCCGAAAATCGTAGCTGATTCTTTTTTCAAAAAAAAACCAAGAAAACATATATATATACACTACCGTCGGGAATTATCGGTACGGCTGCACACGCACGGCCCAAAAACATACCAATCTTTAAATCACGATTTTTTTGTAAATACAAATGTCAGAAAATTAACAAATATACCATTCGAAAGATTATTAAATTCTACGATTAATGGTACATAACTGTAAATTTTAATAATTTATACAAAGATTGCAGCAATCGACAAATTTGACAAAAAAAAATTTAAAAATACAATTTTTTTGGAAATTTTTTCAACCTCTGCACATTTTTTAAAAATTGTAGAAAAAATTTAAAACTTACATAAGTGTGATCATTTAAATTTCATCTTTAATTTAAGACCACAAGAGTTTAAAAATCTTTTTCGGTTCGTGAGATATCATTATAAACGTCCGAGCATGTTTTTTGACAAATGCTTTGAATTAGTCGATTTTGAACGGTTTTTGGCTGAAAATGCTCATCCGTTTATAATGATATCTCGTTAACCGATTAAGATTTTAGAATTCTTTTGGTCTTAAATTAAAGATGAGACTTGAATGATCACACCTATATAAGTTTCAAATTTTGTCTGCAATTTTTATAAAATGTGCAGGGGTTGAAAAAATTTCCAAAAAAATTGTATTTTTAAAATTTTTTTGTCAAATTTGTCAATTGCTGCAATCTTTGTATAAATTATTAAAATTTTCAGTTATGTACCATTAATCGTAGAATTTAATAATCTTTCGAATGGTATATTTGTTAATTTTCTGACATTTGTATTTACAAAAAAATCGTGATTTAAAGATTTGTATGTTTTTGGGCCATGCGCGTGCAGCCGTACCGATAATTCCCGACGGTAGTGTATGGGCAATTCCACGTGAGATTTTAGTCAACCTCTTAAAATCGGCCAAAAATATTTTTTTTGTTTTCTGTATAAAAAAAACAGATACGTATTTTTTCATTTTTGTTTAATTGTCCAAATTTTCGAGTTATGAATTTTCGAAACTTTGGATTTTTTGGATTTTTTATAAGTCCGAAAATATTGAGTTTAGGAAAAAGTTGTCAAAGAATGAAAGTTTTAGTTTTCTTTCGACTTTTAAAACATTTAAACAAAAAATTTTTTTTAAAATTTTTTATTAAAAAATTTTTTATTAAAAGAATTTTTTGTATAAACAAATTAATTTTTCCTAACTTTGGCCCGGATTTTTTTATTTTTTTTAAATTTATTTATTCCTTATAATATAGAGAAGATTTTCCAAAAAATCCCGAGGTGGGACTGATGTGTTGAATGAGTTTTAAAACATTTTCAAAAATCACTTGCAAGCATCACAGTGGGAATTTTTTTACAATTAACCCCTTCTCAGTCAAGACCAAAATCTCATAACTGGGCTCAAAATGTCGACAACTTTTTAGAAAACTAAAATTTGCGCAAACGAGCATACTATTGTATTTGAACTCGCTGATTACGAATTCGATATCAGATTTTAAAAATTCAAAATGGCGGATCCAATATGGCGGACATTTAAAAAAATTCATCGGATTCACTTGAAACTTTTTACTCGGGGGTTTTTGGGGTCGCTGATTACGAATCCGATATCAGATTTTGAAAATTTAAAATGGCGGATCCAATATGGTGGACAACATTTTCCAAAATTCATCGGATTCATTTAAACCTCGTTACTAGAGGGTTTTCGCTGATTACGAAAAACTTTTTAAACGATAAAAAATACCAAATTTTCTCCCCGCACTCAGCTGGTAAGTATACTACGTTACTTACGACCCTAGAGTGTACCACGGGGAGGAATGCGGTCAGATTTTACACTCCTTTATTTTTTTTGTTTTTTTATATTTTTTTTGTTTGTTCTTATATTGGATTCGCCATTTTCAAAACCGATATTACATTTCTAATCTACGACATCAATAATTACATAAAAAAATGACTAGTTATTATATTAGATCCGCCATTTTTAGAACCGATATTACATTTTTAATCTGCGACATCAATAAACATCAAGTAACAAGTTTTAAGTAAATCTGATAATTTTTTTAAAATGGCGCCCGCCATATTGGATCCGCCAATTTGAATTTTTTAAATCTGATATCGGATTCGTAATCAGAGACCCTGAAAACCCCTGAGTAACTAATTGCAAGTGAATCCGATGAATTTTTAAAAAATGTCGTCCGCCATATTGGATTCTCCATTTTGAGATTTTAAAATCTGATATCGGATTCTTAATCAGAGACCCCGAAAACCTCTGAGTAATAAGTTTTAAGTAAATCCGATGAATTTGTGAAAATGTCCGCCATATTGGATCCGCCATTTTGAATTTTTAAAATCTAATATCGGATTCGTAATCAGCGACCCTGAAAACCCCTGATTAACAAGTTTCAAGTGAATCTGATGAATTTTTGAAAATCTCGTCCGCCATATTGGATCCGCCATTTTGAATTTTCAAAATCTGATATCGGATTTGTAATCAGCGATCCCGAAAACCCCCGAGTATCAATTTGTGGACGAATCTGTGTGTTTTTGTAGCCAAAAATCTGCTTGCGTCTATACACGTCATCGACAGTTTGAGCCCACCTACACCATGACGTGTATACACGTCATCGACTGCCAAGGGGTTAGGGGTCGTCCATATACCACGTGGACAGTTTAGGGGGGAGGGGGGTTCGCCAAAAATCCACGATTTTCCACGAGGGGGGAGGGGGGGTCAATACAAATGTCCACGCTGACACAAAAGTTTAATTTTATATCTTTTTTTTCTTTTTATTCAACTTTATTATTAGATTGTGATCAGACAATATTTGTAATCCGAAATTTATTTAACTGTCAAAAAAACGCCAAATTCTTTTTTAATTTATATTACAAAATCATTATCGTAAATGCACAAATATGAATATATGCAAATTTGACAATTAGGAATATAAAGCAACCTCTACAAACTCTTACAAATTCTAAAAAAAATAATTTCTATTATTGTTTATGTGAAGGCTTAAAGCTATTGGATTTTATAATATTTAAGATTTGTTACCGAAGAGATTAAGTATTTTTACTAATATAATAATTGAAGATATATTGCTGCCAAAGTCCTCTCTATAATACTAAAAATGGTATTTACCTATTTAATAATATTTTAAGATAATTTAATCTTTATTGAATTTTAAAGAAGTTTGTTATAAAAAAATTTAAAGAATTTTTTAATTGTATTTCTTATTAAATATCTTTTTATTATTCACTATTTTAAAATAAAAAACCCGATTTTCCACGTGGACAATCAGGGGTGGGGAGGGGTTCGTCCAAAATCCACGATTGTCCACGAGGGGGGAGGGGGGGTCAAAAAGTGTCTAAAAAGTGTCCACGTGGTATATGGACGACCCCTTAACTTCTAAAACTGTCTATACAGCGTAGATCCTTTAATTTAAAAATAGAACACTCAAACAGATTAAAAATTATGCGCTGTAAACAGTTTTAAAAAGTTAATTGTAAAAAAATCCCACTGTGATGCTTGCAAGTGATTTTAGAAAATGTTTTAAAACTCATTTAACACATCAAGGCCATCTCGGGACTTTTTGGATAATCTCCACACTATATTATAAGGTATAAATAAATTTTAAAAAAATCTGGCCGGTCTACAGACCGGAGAGCTCAAAAACCGCGGTTTTTAGCTTCCTACTGAAAATCCCTATGTAGGATCCTACATAAGATCTTACATAGAATACTAACTATAAATTTATAAAAAATCCTAGAATGATTGTAAGAGTCTACGTAGAAATCCATAAAAAAGCACATATGGATTTGGCACAGGATTTTTTATGAGAATTGATATAGGAACGCGCATTCGTGTTACTGGATAAAAATATACGTTGATTCCAATATGATTACCTACATCTTTTCTGACATAATTTTGGTGTCAATTTCCTATGTCCATTTCCTTTGTCAATTTCCACCATACTTACCAATATAAAATCTTACAAAAATTCTTAGTTAAAATCTTACTTAATAATTATTAAAAATTTGTCTATATAGAATCGTAGAAAAATTCCTCCATAAAATCTTACTTAATTATTAAAAATTTACCTATATAGAATCATACCAAACTTCCTACATAGAATCTTACTTACCCTATTAAAAATACCCACATGGGATCCTACATGGGATCTTACGTGGGTTCTTATACAAAAACCTGTATAAAATCCCAGATCCCACGTAAGAATCCACATGGGATCCCATGTAAAAGCACATGTATATTTGGGACACGATTTGAAACAGGAATTCATGTGGGAATTTGAGTTTGTGTATATCTACATAAAAATCCACATGAATTTCTATGTGAGAATACATAAAGGATTCTATAAAGGATTTCATATGGGTTTTCATGTTTCATATATAAGATTTCACATAGGATTTCATAAAAGATTTAATATGTGATTACATTAGGGATCCATTGTGAGAATTTTAAAGGATTAAAAATTATTTAATTAAAAATAAAATAATAAATTGTATTAGCATTTCAAATCATCAGGAAGAAAAAAAATTCGATAATTTGAAACACTTCTTCTGAGCTATAAACTCTCAGTTATATAGTGTTAAAAAATCATGTTAACAGGGGGAGAAGTCGCTCTCGCCACCTGGCGGTGAAAGTATATGAACTGTGGTATTCTGTACCATTAATAAAAAAACCACGTGAGATCCTATGTAAGATCCCATGTGGAAAATTATATGGGAAATAATATACGATGTCACCTGGGATTTCATATAATTCTCATTCCTATGTAAAATCCTACGTAAGATCTCATATGGTTTCATATGCGGGAAATAACATAGGAAATTACATGGGATCTTACGTAGGATTTTACATAGGAATGAGAATTATATGAAATCCCAGGTGACATCGTATATTATTTCCCATATAATTTTCCACATGGGATCTTACATAGGATCTCACGTGGTTTTTTTTATTAATGATACAGAATACCACAGTTCATATACTTTCACCGCCAGGTGGCGAGAGCGACTTCTCCCCCTGTTAACATGATTTTTTAACACTATATAACTGAGAGTTTATAGCTCAGAAGAAGTGTTTCAAATTATCGAATTTTTTTTCTTCCTGATGATTTGAAATGCTAATACAATTTATTATTTTATTTTTAATTAAATAATTTTTAATCCTTTGAAATTCTCACAATGGATCCCTAATGTAATCACATATTAAATCTTTTATGAAATCCTATGTGAAATCTTATATATGAAACATGAAAACCCATGTGAAATCCTTTATAGAATCCTTTATGTATTCTCACATAGAAATTCATGTGGATTTTTATGTAGATATACACAAACTCAAATTCCCACATGAATTCCTGTTTCAAATCGTGTCCCAAATATACATGTGCTTTTACATGGGATCCCATGTGGATTCTTACGTGGGATCTGGGATTTTATACAGGTTTTTGTATAAGAACCCACGTAAGATCCCATGTAGGATCCCATGTGGGTATTTTTAATAGGGTAAGTAAGATTCTATGTAGGAAGTTTGGTATGATTCTATATAGGTAAATTTTTCATAATTAAGTAAGATTTTATGAAGGAATTTTTCTACGATTCTATATAGACAAATTTTTAATAATTATTAAGTAAGATTTTAACTAAGAATTTTTGTAAGATTTTATATTGGTAAGTATGGTGGAAATTGACAAAGGAAATGGACATAGGAAATTGACACCAAAATTATGTCAGAAAAGATGTAGGTAATCATATTGGAATCAACGTATATTTTTATCCAGTAACACGAATGCGCGTTCCTATATCAATTCTCATAAAAAATCCTGTGCCAAATCCATATGTGCTTTTTTATGGATTTCTACGTAGATTCTTACAATCATTCTAGGATTTTTTATAAATTTATAGTTAGTATTCTATGTAAGATCTTATGTAGGATCCTACATAGGGATTTTCAGTAGGGCTCCGTTTGGTAGAAATCTCTTTTTTCAGTTTTTAAACATTCTAGGCAATGCACTGAAAACCTTAAAACTTTCCCCTCTCCCTCTCAGAAAATATTTGACTAGGTAAAAAGATATATTTTCACTATTTAAACATTAGCAAATACTTTTTAGCTAAATTTCAATCTATAACATTTGTTACGTTATTTATTAGTTAGTTGATAAAAGCGTTTAAATATTTCACAAAGATATTTTTAGCTTAAAAAATCTGATTTAATGCAGGTCCCTAAACTATGCATCTACCTTTATTAATATACAATTTAAACATTAGCAAATACTTTTTGATAAATTGAAATCTATAACATTTCTTATTTTATATATTAGCTACTTGATAAGAGGGTTTAAATGTTTAACGAAGATATTTTTAGCTTAAAAACTTTGATTTGATGCAGGTACCCTAACTGCCCGAGTCGAACTTTTAGACCTGCTTACCTCCTTAAAACTGAGGGTTTGTAAGGATGTAATAGGATGAAAGCAGAGTTTATTTGCATTGCAAGTTAACTCTGATTACCTCCTGCAAACCCCTGGTTAGCGACAAATTTAGATGGTAAAAGGGGGAAAGCAGGTGTTCCTAAAACCTTATTAAATACTGCTTGACCCTTACTTACAGAATTCTTTCCTCTCCCAAAACCCTGGAAAAACTGCTTATAGCATATTTGAGATCATTTTTAACTAATTTTTATAATAACTTTAATTATTAATAAATGGCATTATTATTTAATGATTTTTACTTTTTTTTTAATTTAATCGTGACCAATAGCGAATTCATAAATAATGTTAGTATATATGTGGGGATTAATACATATCCATTTATATATATAAAAAAAATTTTAATTTAATATTTGTTAATTAAATTATTTAACGGTGCATATAATCATTAAATTGCATACTTATACCTATACAATACAGAAAAATCGGAATAAACGCAAACCTACGAAATAAGTAAAATCTAACGCACGCGAGACTTGAACCTACGACCTACGAACTACGTACTACGAAACTAACGCCCTAACCACTATGCTACGGAACCTAACTGAACACAGACGCTCTATTTTCAGTGACTTGTTGAGTGATTCAATAAAGCATTAATTGACACTAATACACTACAGCAAATAAATAAATTGTTTAATAATAATAACCTTTAAACATTCATAAATTAATATTTTTATTATTTAAAAAAATTGTCTAAACATTTCAGTTAAAAATAATATTTATAAATTAATAATAAAAAGTACATGTTTCGATAACCTATTCGCAGTTTGAAGTTAATTGTTGTTTACATTTTGGTTTCTTAATCTTTTTTAGGGTTCCGTACACCTACGGTGTATCGGCGGAACCCTATTGGTGAGACTCTGTTGTCCGTAGCCAAATCGTGTCCCCCTCCCCTAGCGGCTAAACTATTTGACCTAAAGAGCTCAAATTTGGTCCAGATATGTATTTTCACTCGTAGATTACAGGAAAAATATAGCGAATGTGATTGGACGTGATGGGCATAGCGTTGTCAAGGAAATAACAAGATTTTTGGCCAAAAATGCATAAAAAGTGACCATTCCCCCCCCCTTAACTTCTAAACTATTCGACATGGAGAGCTGAAATTTTGCATGCTTGTGTATTTTTACTCGAATATTACAGGAAAAATATAGAGAACTTGATATGTAATGATGGCCATAGCGTTGTCAAGGAAAAACTAAAAAATTTAAAAAAAAATTTTTTTTCTTAACTTTTACATTATTTGACCTAATGAGCTGGAAACTGGTATCCTAGTGTATTATTACAGTCTGACGACAAAAAATTTATTTAAGAAACTTTTTTAAAAAAAATCAAAAAAAATTTTTTTTAAATTTTTTTTTTCAAAAAAAAAAATTTGTTTTAATTTTTTTTAGTTTAAACACGTGGCATTAAATATTTTAAGGAAGAGTGAAAATTTTAAGAGAATAAATGAGAGATTGTTTTCTGATTTTAATTTCTTAACTAAAAATAAAAAAAAATTGGACAAGTGCGAGTTGTACTCGCACTGCAATGGCGGGTTCCGTACACAAATATTAAAACAATACTTGCAACATTTATCGGTAATTAGTAGAATTAAAATAAACAATTAAAGAAATATATTAAAATCATTTGATAAGAAGAAATAACTAAAAAAATTAAAGTATTGTATATCTAATATTGTAAACAATAATAAGCAGAGGAACAAAATTTTCAAAATTATAGTTCCTCTGCTTATTATTGTTTACATTATTAGATATATACAATACTTTAGTTTTTTTAGTTATTCTTTTTTATCAAATGATTTTAATATATTTTTTTAATTGTTTATTTTAATTCTACTAATTACCGATAAATGTTGCAAGTATTGTTTTAATATTTGTGTACGGAACCCGCCATTGCAGTGCGAGTACAACTCGCACTTGTCCAATTTTTTTAATTTTTCTTTTCAAATATTTTCAATTTTAAAATTAATGTATTGAAAATCTTCGAATTGTTGCAAAGAATTTTATCAAAAAATTTGATAATAATAGAATTCCTTCAAAGAATTTCTTTATTTAGAAAAATAACTAAATTCTCGCAAAGAATGTTATTAATATTTTTTAAAATCCTAATTAAATTTTTTTGAAAAGTTTCTTTGAATTTTTTTTAAACTAATGGAGTTTCTTTAATAATTTTAATTGAAAATTTCGAAAGCAATTGAATTTTATGAAGAAGAATTTTATTAAAATTGTATTGAAAATAAGTGATTTCTTGCGAAGAATTTATTAAAATTTTAAGAAATAATTAAATTGTTTATGAAGAATTTTATAGAAATATTTAAAAATCATGAAATTTTTTCGAAAAATTCAATTAAAGTTGTTTCGAAAATAATTGAATTTCTTTAAAGAATTTTATTAAAATTAAGTATATTCAAAATAATTGAATTCATCATAAGAATTTTAATTACTTTTCGAAAATAATAGAATTATTTCAATTCTTTTGACGAATATATTCAAAAATTGTATTGAGCTAGTAATTTAATTCTTATATAGAATTTTTTTTAAATATTTTGAGAATAATTAAATTGTTTTTCAAGAATTTTAAATTCTTGTTGAAACTAAATTTTATGGGAATTTTTGAAAATAATTAAATTCTTTAGTTTAATTTTATTTTAATTGGGTTAATAATTATTTAATTCTTGCAAAGAGTTTTAGTATTTATAAAAATAGTTGAATTATTTTGAAGAATTTATTAAAGTTTAAGAAAATAATTGCAATTTATGAAAATATTTTAAAATATTTGAATTCATCTAAGGAATTCAGTAGTATAGCTAGGCGGGTTCTGGCCCAGTTACCGACCGATGTCGGTAATTCAAGTCGGTTAGAGGGGGTGTTCTACCTTACCGACCGAGTTTTTAGTACCGGCTGCCACCGCTAGATGGCGCCATTTTAATTTTTTCTCACTTTAAACCCCCTTAGTGGGGTATTTTAATTTATATTTTTAAACTTTCAAGTGGGTTAGAAGAGGTGTTCTACCTTACCGACTGAGTTTTAGTACCGGCCGCCACCACTCAATTTAAACCCCCTTAGAGGGGTATTAAAATTTTTATTTTTGAATTTTCAAGTGTGTTAGAAGGGATGTTCTGTTTTACCGACATCTGTGTTCCGGCTGCCACCGAGAGATGGCGCCACATGTGAATTCTGACCCACTTGGCGGGATATTTAAATTTTTTATTTTTAAACTTTCAAGTGGGTTACAAGGGGTAATTTTAAATTTCGCGCTATTAAGTGAAAGTTGGTTGGTGTTCTACTTTACCGACTTTGATGATAATGCTCCTATGAAAATGCCGGTAAATTACCGACTGTAGGTAAGTTACCGACCGATGGTAAGCGTTACCATCAGTCGGTAATGCAGATTTCTTCCATAATTTTTGGCCGGGTCGGTATGTCAGGGTTCTGCATTACCGACCGATGACCCACTTGGGTTATGTTAACTTCAAGTTATCCCGGTAGTCGGCGTTTACTACATTGTGGTAGGAGAGTTGCGCGCGCCTGTGGAGTAGTGGGGAGTTGCGCAGTGGGGAGGTGAGTATAGTGGGGACTGGGGTATAAGTTACGGAGCGCGGGCCAGCAAACTCATTCTTTCTTTCAGCTTCCATCATTTTAGGTAAGTTTCTCTTCCAGGTCTTGTTCTCTCTTTCAGGTCTCTTTCTCTTTAACATTTCTTTTCAGCATTTTTTTTCTATGTTTTAATTTCAAGTTTATTTCTAATTTTTTTCAGCTTTATTTTCTAAGTTTCCTTTTTCAGATATATTTTCTAAGTTTCTTTTACAGCTATATTTTCTAAGTTCTTTTACAGCTATATTTTCTAAGTTCTTTTACAGCTATATTTTCTAAGTTTCTTTTACAGCTATATTTTCTAAGTTTCTTTTTAAACTGTATTTTCTAAGTTTCTTTTTCAGCTATATTTTCTAAGTTCTTTTACAGCTATATTTTCTAAGTTCTTTTACAGCTATATTTTCTAAGTTTCTTTTTCAGCTATATTTTCTAAGTTCTTTTACAGCTATATTTTCTAAGTTCTTTTACAGCTATATTTTCTAAGTTTCCTTTTTCAGATGAATTTTCTAAGTTTCTTTTTCAACTATATTTTCTATGTTACTTTTAAAAACTAATAATTTTTTATTACAGTTCTTTGTCTTGTTTTTTTTTGTTCCAGGTTTTCTTACAGCTTAAAAAAATGGATCTAGAAAAAGTCAACTCTGTTGGGCGTTTTGAAGGTTACCTGCCGACGAAGCCGCTCGCGGAATTGATGAAAGATGGACTGTACTACGTCTCAAAAATGAAGAAGGTCCAGACCAAATATGGACCTAGGATCATAATTGAGATTGATGCTGATTTCGTCACATACTTACCAACAAGATTCATCAAGCTCTTTGAGGATGAACCCACCACCTTGGACATGATGAAAGAAGCTGCGATATCGAAGAAACTTCAAATGAAGTATCTTGGAGGACCGTATAATATTGTCGAATTTAAATTGTTACAATAAATTGTAAAAAGAAAATGTATATATATTTTAAAAAATTATGATAAAATAAACACACAAAGTTTTACCTATAAATTGGTTTTAAATTTACTTTCCTTTTCTTAGTATAAGTTATTTTTCAGAATTAGAATAAGTTTTATTTTAAGAAATTATAAAAGAAATTAAATTAAATTTTAAAGGATAGGTTGTTTTTGAAATTAAGAAGCATTGTTTTAAATTTTTAATAATATTTATTTTTGATAACTTAATAACTAAATTTTACAAAAAAGATTCACAACTTCACGGAGAGAAGAAAGTAGTCAATCTTACTCAGCCCTGAGTCATAGTTACTAAACAATATGGTGACATTTTTGTTCAACAAAACAAAAAGTAATCTTCACTAAACGGCCGTTTAGTTATTAAGACTACTAACTTCATTAGTATCGTCTACGATATAAATTGTCATATCTGCGATTCTGTTTACAATTTACGAAAATAAAATTTAACCTCTTTTATAATAATTAATATAATAGTTAACACTTTATAAATAATTAATTATTTAGAAATAATTATTATTAATTAATTATTCTTCCAAAAATGTGTTATATATGGGGAACGAGAAGAAAATCAAGTAATATTTTACAAAAATACACTGACGGTGATATAAGGTAACAATAATAAATCAATTTAAAAATTATAATTTCTGTAATTGTTTAGTTAAATAGAGAAAATTATAAGAGCTATATTTCTTTTCAAAATATATTTGTCGCATATTTGAATAAACAGCTAAACTTTTTTTTATAATTATTATGATAACAATAACCTAATATTTGTTGTAATAACAAGCATAAATAATAAGTATAACACTGCAAATAAAGTTTTGATAAATAATATTTTTTCTCGATTTCGTTTAATTTTTAATAGGTAGCTTTTTAATTAATTTTAATATTTTTTTTAAAGTTCAATTAATAATATGATTAAAAATGTAAACAGAATTAGTTTTGTCTGCTTTACTAAGCAGACATTCATCCTTACTACTATGTTTAGTTCGATCGACAAAAAAAAATTGAACGCTGTTTTGTAACCTTTACTTAATATTTATTTGTCACAACTCAAATTTTCTTACTAAATGCGTAATAGTACAACTCACTATAACTCTTCTCTCCGTGTTTCATAAAAAGATTTTAAAGTAGAGTCAACTTCATCAATTCCATTAGAAATAGCACTTATATATTGGTTTGGAGGTTCCAAAAACCAATCGCGTAGAATTTTAACATTTTTTACAGCACAATTTTCACTACAAAAAGTATGATGCGTACACGTCGTTAACAAATCAGACTTGATTTTTTTCAACGATGGACAATTAAAATCTTCCAAGTTTTGTACGTTGAGTAAATATTTTTCTAGCCAATTCTTTTTTTCTAAACCTTTAACGTAAATTACACTTGCACTTCGAAGTATATCTTGTAGAATTGTTCGAAGTTCATCGTATGAGACATCTCCAGCTGTCCAATGGATTCCATGGTAATTATGTGTTAGCCAAAGATTTTCACTTTTGTAGCGTCCTGGCAGTGAATTCCAAGGACAAGGAGGTTCAAAAAGGTAGACGAGAGGCTGTGCATCTGGTTGAAGAGGAAGTATCGCCAACTCTTTAAAGACAAACTCGTTGTTGGTTTTTTTAAAACCTTGAACGTCTACGATAAACTCCATTTTGAAGCAGAAATGAATTTCTCGCTAAGAGCATCTGCTTTTATAGTAAACATCCCCACCACCACCACATTATCCCCACTCTTTTACAATAGTTTCTTTACAACGCCGCTGATTGGCTTATATTGTATGACGCGATCATGGATGATTAAGCAGTAGGCGGTGGTCTCGGCTGGCATGTTGATTCCTGCTTCAAATTCTAACCTCACATCAACTGATGTTTGTTTTAAAAACTCGTTTTGCTTAGAACAATCAATAACAATTAGAGGAAATAGACTTTTAAAAATATCCTTTGTTAAAATAGGTTTTGAATCTTTACCATAATAGGATGATTGAAAATTAGCGTACATTTCATAAAGTAGAGAGTACTGATTTTGATCAAAGTTTAGATTTAAATTTCCATAAGGATAATATTGTGAATTTAAAAAGAGTTTAACATTTGTAATATTGCAATGATCAAAATGGCAGGCATATTTTTTACGTTTATCTTTCCTCGCTGTTTGAAATCCAACAATAACATAACGAGGTTTCTCTAATTGCGTTGATGTTTTAATTTGCCACAAAACTTTTGAACTTGTAGGAATTAAAGGATACTCATACATTTCCCACGATCTAAAACTTATTGAAATTAATGGATCCTTTTCAATATATTTTAACAATTTAACTTTGTTATTGTCAGAAGGTAAAACGTATGGAACCATCCATTCAAGTTTATTGATAGAAATTTTAAATTCCTCATCCCCTCCTTGTCCTGTTTGAATTACGGCATTCACGTCAGAACGTGCTCTTGTTAAAATAAGTTCATGTTTAGCGTTCATAATGATTTTTTTATAATCTTTGGCAAAACCAAAAATCATGCTGAGTGGTATTGTCACGTCAAAATATCCATTTTCCAATGTAAGTCTTGCATCAGCTGCAATTTTTGAATATCCAGCATTTTCAATAAAATTTAGCTGATTTGATGTTTGCGAGGTGTAATTTTTCATGATTGTAGTATGTCCAACGTATTTGCAGCGATCAATTTCAATACCATTTAGTTCATAGCGAATTTCATCAAACAAAAAACATACAGCATTATTACTTAAATGTACGTTTTGTGTAAGAGTAATTCCATCATTTTTAGTTAATCTACCAAAAATGTGTAATGAACTTTTACTAGGTAAAATGCACAAGTCTTGATGTTGTACTGCGATTCGAATTTCATCGCTATTGTTAAACGATGAAGATCCATATGGTTGATGAGCATGAATTTCATAATGAGCTATGGACTCATCGAAATTCACTGCTGCTGGAATATTGAGAAGTTCGTCCATTTTTATTGCAACAGCAACCAAAAAATATGTAAATTAATTGTCTTGTTGTCTTATTTTCTTTCCTTGAACTTTTAGACCTAGTTCTTGCAGAAAGAGGCGATTCTGAGGTGTTAACACCTTGTGAGATAAATTTAGACTGATTGGACTCTTGCATATTGGTTGACTTTTATAGTTTCCACCAACAACAGCTCTTTGATTATAAACGATTCCCATTACAAAGACTTTATATGCAATCGAATGGTTATAGTTTCTCCTCTAAAATTTATTAAATCACCGTCCTGATCGCAGCTGTATATTGTGTATTGTCTTGGTGGCAATCGGAAGGTAAATGACGTGTGCAGGCACTTCCACAATCTTATATCCTGGTGGAACGCTGGGGAAGAATTCATGGATAGTGTGAACTTTTTGGTTATTTATATACGCTCCAGATGTTATATTGCACTCAATTCTAACTGAATTAACCTTTAAAATGGCTACAGGTAAATCAGAAGTATGTGCTCTATGAGATGACAGTTTCTGCGATGTAAATCCCAACAACTTACCAATCGAATCTTTAGGTTTAAAATCAATTGGTAAATTAGATTCAACAATACTGCGTAATGTATTATTATTAGGTTTTATACTAATAACAGTTCCAGTTTTTACAGAATTTTGTAAATATGATTCAATATCTTTAATTTCATAACTTCCAGTTGGAATATCAATTACTTGATTTCCAACGTAAAACTTGTTATTTCCTTTATCAATATTGGGAATTGAATTAAAAGTCAATAGTTCAACAAGACCAAGTACATAACTTTTATTTGAATTTAGTTCTATTGGAGGGAAATATTCAGCTCCCAGAACTGAAGAATTATGTATCATAATTTTGATATGTTTTATGATTATATTTTATTAAGCTACCATCACCCAAGTAAATGACAAGATCTGTTGGTGGAGCAAGGTTACCAAAACTATCAAAATACATTGTTTCATTTTTGAATTTTTTATATGCTACCCAATGTGTTCCAGCACCTTCTTTATTATCAAGATTAATTATTCCTGATTCATACTTGTAAGGACCACTTACAGGTAGTTCATTTCGCATAAAAATACCACGAAAATGCGGTATTTTGACAGCTTTGGCATGCTTCCACAGATCAAAGTCAGTTAATGGACGGTGAGGTAGCTTCAAAACAAGTTTTTTTTGCTTCTTGTTGTTTGCTTCTTTTTTCTTGATGTTTGATTATTAATTCCTTTTCCTTGAATGTAGGGTTTCAAGTGGAGACCAAGTCCTTGTCGATAAGGTTTAAGGTGTAATCCCTTTCCAAGCGATATGGCTTCCATAGTTCTATTGTGACGTTGAGCTTCTGCGAGTTGTTCACTAGCTGTTTTAGCCTTATTATCAGCTCTTGCTATTCCTGAAGCACCTCCAGCAAGAGCTCCTAAAGCACTAAGTCCAGCAAAAATTGAACTAGCGGTAAAATTCCACCTACTTTAGTAGGTACAGGAAGAATTCTAGGTGATAAAATTTTGGATTTACCACCAACATTTTTTATTGCTTTTTGAGCACCAATCATAGCTGCTCTTATTGATTCTTCGGCATTATTACTGAGAAACATACTATTTCGAGCAGCATCAACAATTTTTCTTAGCGCTATTTGCTTCTTCTTACACATTGTTTTACTCTTTTTCTTCTTTATAGATGATTTCCTTTCCATTCCCATGCCTAATTTTGATTTAGCTTTCATGGTTCCGGAAATAGCTAAAGCAGCTGCTCTTTCACTTACACCAGAATCTTTAGCTGTAACACGTTCCCACGCTTTCTTAGCTAATACTTTATCTGCTTCGTTTCTAGCTTGAATATTTTCACGATTTTGCGAATAAGCAATGTCGTGTTGTTTACATGCAGCGTCTAGTGGATTAATTCCCTGATCACCTCGAGACAAACGCTTTGCCAACTTTGTACCAGGTCCACAGAATTGATATTCTGGTAAATGTAACTCAATCGGTAAACTATTTATGATACGATTGATTAAACCTTTTCCTTGATAGCGTTCTTTTTTCACCTCCTGATGCAGAATCATACTTCACTCTACAATGGTTGACGTGAAACTGACAAATTGACTATAAAAGCTAGGTATTTATAGATTTTCGAGCAGTTACTGTCAAGATGCAGTTCACGAAACAACCTGTCGCACTGCCAATCTCTAGTATAGATGTTGAAACTAATGAAAAAAAGATTAAACGTCACGGTAGTCTGTTTTCAGACAGCATTCGTGCAGTTTTCTGTGGCCCCTCAAATTGTGGTAAAACAAATGCTCTTCTTTCCCTAATAATACATCCAAATGGTCTAAGTTTTGAAAATATTTACCTCTACTCTAAATCTCTACAGCAACCGAAATATAAATTTTTAGAAAATGTAATCAGTCAGGTAGATGGTGTTGAGTATTTTCCATTTAGTGAACATGAAGAAGTAGTATCTCCAAAAGATGCTAAAGCAAATTCAATATTCGTTTTTGATGACATTGCTTGTGAAAAGCAAGATAATGTTAGAGCTTTCTTTTGCATGGGCAGACATGTAAATGTTGACAGTTTCTATTTATGTCAAACGTATGCTCGTATTCCTAAACATCTTGTTCGAGATAATGTTAATTTATTGGTTCTATTTAGACAAGATGAAAAGAATCTGAAACATGTATACGAAGATCATGTTAATACAGATATGAGTTATACTCAATTTCGTGATTTATGTTCAGAATGCTGGAAATCTGACAAATATGGATTTGTTGTTATTGATAAGGACCGTAATTTTAATGAAGGAAGATATAGAAGAGGATTTGATTGCTTCATTTCACTATAAATACAAGAACTTTATTGAATTTTTCATTAGTATAGTTTATCTTGTCTCGAAGAAAACATGTATCGAAAAGAGCAAGAAACGCTTCGTCAAATAGCAAAAGCAAGTGATGCTATTAGGCGGAAACATCGTTTACTCAAAATGGGTAAAGAGGCTGCAGAAATAGTATTGAAAGAAACTTTTCAACCAATAGTAACACCTCTGGAAAAGTTGGTGAACATAACTGACATACCTTTCAAAAATATTAAGAAAGAAAAAGTTAAAAAGGAGGAAAATGATTTTTCTTTTTCAACTGCTGTTGATGAGGAAGAGGAATTTGATAAAACACTACTCAATGACAGTCTACTTGATAAGAGCAACAAGTTTGAAGAAGAAGAAGAAGAACTTAATTATGAAAATTTGACAAATAAGTTTATTCAATTATTGAATAAAAATAGGAAAAGTTTTTTAGACATGGTTTATGGAGTACGTAAGCTTCCTAATGGTTCTTTTATTATTGATGATACACCAGTTGATTTAGAAGGTCTACATATTCAACTTGCTGGAAAGAAAAAATATTTAAAAACTGCTGGGTTGATTGAACTTTTATTTAAACAAAGACCTAATCATGCATTAATAAGTCCAGATGATTTGGAAAATTATAAAGAAATTCTTGTAGCTACAAATGCACACCGAAAAAATTATAGTTCCAGTGGACTTGTCAACGTAACCAGGAATTCTAAATACACTGATGTAATTTCAAAACTTTTTAAGGGTACACCAAAAAAGGGTAGTGGTGTTTTGAAGAAGAAGAAGCTTGGAAAGAAATTACCTCAATTTATGATTTCAAAGAAACAATTTAACCCAGACTACATCTATTGGGATGATCCCAATGAACTAGTTGACCGATTACGTCTGCTAGTAGCATCACAGCAAGCTGGAAATCCGAGCCATAATAATGAAATTATGTCAATCATCAAAGAACTACGTGAAGCTCACATTATATATTAGGAGAGTACAAGCAAATAGAGCTTAGTATTAAAATGAGCATTGATGTGTTTGGACATCCCTTGTCAAGGCCTCTTGCAAGTCGTGGACTTCCTGGACCTTCTGGAATTGGTTTTAAAATTACTCCAAGTGAACAATACGACATTGATAACAAAAGACTTTGCAACGTTCAAGACGCTGAAGAGCAACGAGACGCTGTAAATTTAAGACTTGCACAGAAAATTATTAAAAACGAGATAAAAACAGTTTTTCAAATCACATCTTCTTTAAGATCAGCTATTGATGATTTGAATCTTTATATTCGAATTATCGAAGATAGAGTAAACGAAAGACTTAAAGAAATTGAATCACAGCAAAATTACATTATCAAAGAGGCTAAATTTATACAACAGTGATGGATGATCAAAAATTAACAGTTGTATCTGAACTGCATAAACAAGCTAGAAGAAATTATCCTCGTCGAAAAGTTCAAATGCGTGGTATAGATGAAACCTGGCAAGCAGATTTAGTTGAAATGATACCTTATTCTTATTCTAATAAAGGTTTTAAATACATGCTCACAGTTATAGACATATTTTCCAAATATGCCTGGGCTGTAGCTGTAAAGAGTAAGAATGGAAAGGATATTTCTTCGGCCATGAAATTGATATTAAAACAAGGCCGAATTCCCAAAAATTTGCATACTGATAGAGGAAAAGAATTTTACAATTGTGAATTTAAGAGTTTAATGCAAGAATTTAACATTAATCTCTATTCTACATATAGTAATTTGAAAGCCTCAATTGTTGAAAGATTTAACCGCACTCTAAAAAATATGATGTGGCCTGAATTCAAGTTACAAGGAAATTATAAATGGATTAATCTTTTACCAACTCTCATGTCAAAGTACAATAATAAAAAGCATCGTACTATTGGTATGAAACCCAAAGATGTCACCGTAGAAGATACAAGAGAACTGCTGAGACGTATCCGTAAACTACGTAGAATTCCGCTGAAAAGATCAAAATTCAAAGTTGGAGACAGAGTTCGAGTTAGCAAATTTAAAAATATCTTTGAAAAAGGATATACTCCCAACTGGACAACGGAAATATTCACCGTGGATAAAGTTAAATCAACAAAACCAGTTACATACAAGCTGAAAGATTACCAAAATCAACCCATCGAAGGTGGTTTCTACGAAGAAGAATTGCTGAAGGTCCAATATCCAGATGTTTACCTTGTAGAGAAAGTTCTCAAGACTTGTGGTAATGATGTATACGTGAAATGGCTTGGATTCGATAGCTCACACAATAGTTGGATAAAAAAATCTGATATGTAATATAGTTAAAGTATAGTTAAAATAAGTTAAAGTATAGTTAAAGTAACGTTAAATTAACATTAAAGTATAGTTAAAAAAAAGTTAAACTATAGTCAAAATAAGTTAAAGTAATGTTAGAAAAAGTTAAAATAAGTTAAGATAAGTTTAAAAAGTTAAAATAAATTCATGTAACTAGATTAAGGTTTATTTAAAATAAAGAAGACATAAAATAAAATGAACATCTTTTATTCAAACAAACAATTCCTTCCTCTCCCTCCTTATTAACAATTTTTTTTTCTATTTACAATGGTTCATTTTCTTCTTCTTCCATAATGTCTACAATTTTACAGTGTCCCCATGCAAGGGTGTCGGTGCTGTTTGATAACAAATATCTCTTGTCATCGTAAGGACTTAGTGCAATCTTTGTTTGTTTTAATGTTTGGACTTTGTGAAGTTTTGACCTGATTGAATACTGTGTTCGACGTTGCATTTCAACATTTTGTAAACAATAAACATAATCGTCAAAATTAATATTTTTCTTTACAACGACGTACTTTACACCTTTAGCCTTTTTTATTAAATCTTTCTCTTCAACTCGCACACTATACATTTTGCTCCGCAAGCCAACAAACTCTGTTACAATTTTTCCGTTGCACTCATCCTTCATCATTCCTAAAATTTTTTTGTTGGCTTGCGGAATGCCGTAAACGTTATTTACAGGGAAATCGGAAGTATCAAATTTATGAATGTCTTCTTTCATGTCTGCATATACATCAGAGCATTTAATTTCATAAATTAGGCTGTCAGTGTCAGTATACAACAATTTCAAATTTTTTTCATTATACTTTTTTAGCATATAATCATAGTGGAAGTCGTAGATTAAAGTTTTTGAAACATCTAAAACTGCCAAGCCAACATAAAGTGGTTTGTTCATAAAAATCTCCATTTTCCTAAGTTCTACAGCAACTAAATTTTCATTAAAGATGGTCCTACTGTGGAAATTAGGTTTTGCTATAAGGGCTTCAGCTCCATATCTACCCTCCCACTTTGTCACAAGTTTAATTTCAACATGTTTCCGCACGTTCTCCATTGTTTTGCCAAATACTGCATTATTCATTAATTTAAACAAGTTTTTTTCAAATTCATTACTGGCGTTTGTTCTTTGCGTGGTATTTTTTTTTTTTTTTTTTTTTTTTTTTTTTTTTTTTTTTTTTATTGTTTATACTCCTGCCCTATTGGCCTTACGCACTTCGACAAGAGTCCCCGAGAAATACTTTTTTTGGATTAAGCATAACCATTCTACTTTAGAAATTTTCTATATATTAACCTAATTTGCGTCTACAGCCGACTTTATTAGAAGTACTCGCATTACGCCTGGACCACCCGTCAATGGGTTTTCTCGCCAGAGAAGAGGGAAACTGTAGAAAACCTCTCTGAGTACAACCGGTTTATCGACAGTCGAGTTCTAATGGTGTGTACCGGACAATAATCGACGGTGCACATCATTATACCTCGACGTCAAACCTCCCGCTCAGATTGTCTCACGTGCCGGAAAAATACCAAGCCAAGTGGGCGCGAACCAAGGATACTTATACCCTTGGTCCTTAAACGACCACCAACGCCAGGCACTTATCCGACTGAGCCAATCTGTCGGTCTTTGCGTGGTATTAAAGTCAATGTAACTCTTAAGCCAAGTAGATTGTTTGAATGTTAAGATGCGATGAATGTGAATTAAAACTAAACCGTTGTCAATAGCTTCTTTTAAGGCACGATAATGGAGAACGTGCTTTCGTTTCGGTAGGAGGGTAGTAAGGAGCTTTTGATCTTTTGATCCTGGCGGCTTTGAGCGTTCTGGGCAAAAGGGAAAATCACTATGTTTATCATGAAGTTGATCTGGATAATCCAAATCAACTTCAAGGATGTACCCAATTGGATCATCATCTGAAACATTAAAATCGAAATCATTATCAAAATTTTCTTCCCACTCAAAGCCGCCATAGGGTAGAGATTGAACCATGGCCCAACCATACAAGTTATTTGCGTCAAAGTACATGATATAAGATGTTTCCTCACTCTCATTGTAATTTTTCACATAACGGTTATTTGCTTTCGCGTACCGATTTGTGCACTGACTCACCCCACCTCTTATTCCACGTTCGATAAACATTACCATGTCAATGTCTGTGAGGAGTTCCAATCTTATATTCGTGTACTTTAGCATGGCATCCCATGTCAATCCTGGCGTTGTATAATAATGTGCGGGATCAAGACCGTATGAAATTAAGCACTGATTTCTGAAATTTTCGAAGACATCTGCAAGTAACAATATATCAGTTTGCATATACAAATACACATAATCACCTAGATTTTGACAACCAAACTCACTCCATACTTTCTGCGCATGTACATAATCTTCATCAGAAACATTCGAATCATTCAATGTACTATAGAATTTTTCTTTCGGTGGCAACTGTGTTTCATCGAGTTTTTCCCTAGTGTCAATATACTCGTAGGGGAATACCCCTTTACGCGTTAACAATTTAATTTTTTCATTACTGTAATTTGAAAAGACTGAGTTTACAATTTTATATTCATTAAGATAGGATGCTAACTTATCCAATGATGATGCCATAAATTTAAATGAGTCGATGAAACGGAACTTCAAAAAACTACCTTTTACATTTTTAGTAAAACCAATATACTTTTCCTTATTTATAGGAAGCAGATTAACATTACCATCAAATGATGTAGCAATAGCTTCAATAATAAAATGAGCGTCGTAGCCACTAAGATTATGAAAAACAACTGGTATGGTCTGCGACTCGTGATAGTTAATGTTACAATCTTGATGTGCAGGTCCACGATACTTCCCTGTTAGATGACAATGGTCTTGCACTTTTATATCTCCATTCACGAATTTCTTTCTACAAATATGACAATTACTATCATTTCGAAATGCTGCTAGTTGGTATGGACTTAATGTTTCCATTGGTACAGGATTCTTGAACATTAAATCTAAATTTTCAGACAAATTTTTCAACTCAGTTGAAAACCATTTAGAAGGATCTTCCTCATCCTTTGGTGATGCTTTATATGTTGATAACGAATCATCAAAGGTGCATTTTAAGTAGTAGCCAATACTGAGCGGTTTATGATTTTGGAAAACCTCAGTATTGTTGGCTTGTAGTTGTGGATTCTCTGCTGGAACTAAAAGACTCTCACAATCAGCATAAATGATAAACGGCACACGCTCCTTGTTTTGGAAATTTTTAAATTCAACAAAATTTCTCCCCACTTCCGGTAGTTTAATTCTGGTGTAGTTTATCTTCCTGCAAGTTTCTTCATGCTCACTAAGCTTACTTTCATTTCCAAAGTAATGGAGGAAGCGATCACAGATGTATTTCTTGTTTTTCTTCTTTGATAAATCGGAACTAACAAGTCTTGATAAATCCTTTATCCAAACATAATGGTAATTAAAAGAGATGAGATTTATTTCATTTTCCTCCTCCCCCTCCTCATCATCACTTAGATTTTCATCTATGTAGTGGTCTTCAATTCGAAGAAGATTGATGTGATTAACCTTCTTTTGAGATGAAAGATGTAGAGGTGAAACTGTAAACTTCTCACTTTTTTTGACAAGTCCATATACATTTACTGAAATATTGTTTAGAGATTCAAATTTGAAAATGTCTTTTAGAGAAACAGGAAATTCTATTCCACTAAAATTTAGTGTATCTTCATAGGGTCTGTATTTTGAAACTCGTTCGGCGTGTTTGTCTGCTGGGTATAGTGCTGACAATATTGCCCATTTAAAACACTGATTATCAGCATTTTGGACATTAATGCAGGCATGTTTTCGATTGATAGCAGCTGGCAAATTGATATAAGAACTTGCGCGCATAGGATTGTATTTGTTAATGTTAACCTCCAACCTTTCAATAGAATGAAGTCTCCAATTAGAATCTTTCTCTTGGAATTCTTCCATTCTTTTTAAGGTTACTTGTTTAACATTTACATTGTACCAGTCATCTAATAATGTTGTAACTAAAATATCACCAGTTTTTGCGATAAATGTTTTTAAATCAGATATTTCTTCCGTTTTTCCATCGATTGAATCTTTAACAAATTTCGCGTACAATACTGTATACACTTTTAACGGACCAAACCGGTTCAACGCTTTTTCAATGTTAACCTTAAATAAACTAAAGGCATCATCAAGGAATTCATTGATGTCCTTGTAATCTAAATTCATTACAGCACTATTTTGCAACCTACCCTCAAACGCTTCTTCAAAATCCACCCATTTCATTCTATCATTCGACACTTGCACACCTGCACCACGTTTCATTACATTATCAAAATGGCAGCGCAAGTATTCCATTTTTTCAATTAAATTTAAGCACCTAGATCTTTGTGACGAAGAAAAATTGGACTTATGAAAAAATTCCCTTATAATATTCTTATACCGTTCACACTTGTTCTGCCATTGAAATGCTGTAATGCATTTTTCATCACCAGTCAATGATATTGTAGTAATGAGCTGACATTCCACTGTTTTAATAAAGTTGTCAGATTCCCGAAAAAATTCATTGTACTCATCAGTGTCAATACGTTGACGAATCTTCTTAGAAGATTTACACTTTGGCATCTTAAAAGCTAAATATAAAAAAAATACACCTAAAACTAAGAAAAAACTTTTAAAAATCCTGAAATAAAAAAACCACCACCACCTTAATCCTAATATAAAATAAAAAAGCCTAAAATAGTAAAAAAGACCACAACCTTAAACCTAATACAAAATAAAAAATAACTATAATAATAAAAAAATCAATAAAACCAACAAAAACTTTGAAAATGAACTGTGGAAACTCTGAAAATTGACTCTGAATACCCTGAAAACCTGGAAATAGTTAGTTGCACCTTACAAGATGCAACTGATGATTGTGGCTCACGGTCCGCAACTTATACCCCAGTCCCCACCATACTCACTCCCCCACTACACCACACCCCACTACTCCAGAGTCGCGCGCAACTCTCCTACCACAGTATAATAAACGTTGACTAATAGAATAACTTAAAGTTAACAAACTCCAAAAGGGGAATCGGTAAAGTAAAAAGTAGAACCCTGACAGAGATTGAACAAAATTATGACAGAAATCTACCTTACCGACTGATGGTAATACTTACCCTCAGTCGGTAACTTACCATCAGTCGGTAAATTACCTACCTTTTTAGTAGAGCATTACTATAAAAGTCATTAAAGTCAAACACCAACTGAACTTCATTTACGGGCATGAAATTTAAAATCACTCACAACAACGGACTTAAAACTATGAAAATAAAAATTCAAATATCCCTCCAAGGAAGTTTAAATTGGTTAAAAAATAAAATGGCGTCATCCAACGGTGGCAGCCGGTACTAAAACTCAGTCGGTAAGGTAGAACACCCCCTCTAACCCACCTAAACTTTAAAAATGAAAATTCAAATATCCCTCCAAGGGAGTTTAAATTGGTTAAAAACTTAAATGGCGCCATACTAAAAATCGGTCGGTAAGGTAGAACACCTCTTCTAACCCACTTGAAAGTTTAAAAATATAAATTAAAATACCCCACTAAGGGGGTTTAAAGTGAGAAAAAATTAAAATGGCGCCATCTAGCGGTGGCAGCCGGTACTAAAAACTCGGTCGGTAAGGTAGAACACCCCCTCTAACCGACTTGAATTACCGACATCGGTCGGTAACTGGGCCAGAACCCGCCTAGCTATACTACTGAATTCAATTAAAATTGTTTTGAAAATAATTGAATTCCTGCAAAGAATTTTACTATTTATAAAATTAATTGAATTCTTCGGAAGAATTTTACTATTTATAAAAATAATTGAATTTTTTCGAAGGATTTATTAAAATTTTAAAAAATAATTGAATTCTTTCGTGAAATTTTCAAAATAAAAAATTTTGTAATTTGCAAAACAATAATAAGTTGAATATCTTGTACCGCGCGTAACATTTCCTATTGCGTAAAAATGTGGTAGAAGCAATACAGGGTTTAAGGTTCAATTAGGACTTAAAAAGGAGTTGTCAGAGTTAAATAGAACTTACGCAGGAGGAAAAAAACACCAAGGGTTTGTTAGGTGCAGGTTAGGGTTAAATTATACTTACCAGGAGGTAAGCAGGTCTAAAAGTTCGACTCGGGTGTGTATATAAATTTTAAATATGATTTAAATGTTTAGAAATACTTTTTAGCTAAATTGCAATCTATAACATTTCTTACTTTATTTATTAGCTAGTTGATAACAGTGTTGAAATTTTTATCTAAAATATTTTTAGGTTAAAAACTTTTATTTTCTGCAAGTCCCCAAACTATGTATATAACTTTTGAATAATATTTAAATATTTACAATACTTTTTAGGTGAATTGCAATCTATAACATTTTTTACGTTACTTATTAGTTAATTGATAAGAGGGTTTAAATATTTAACAAAGATATTTTTAGCTTAAAAACTCTGATTTGATGCAGGTACCCAAACTTTGTATATAAATTTTAAATATGATTTAAATGTTTACAAATATTTTTTAGCTAAATTGCAATCTATAACATTTCTTACTTTATTTATTAGTTAGTTGATGACAGTGTTAAAATGTTTATCTAAGATATGTTTAGGTTAAAAACTTTGATTTGCTGCTGGTCCCCAAACTATGCATCTAACTGTTTAAACATTAGCAAGTACTTTTTAGCTAAATTGCAATCTATAACATTTCTTAATTTATTTATTTCTGATCAACAGTTCGATATTGAACAGAGCCAAGTATTGCCATTTGTTTGTGTCCTCAATAGCTTGTTTTTGATATAAAACTCACGAGAAAGCTCGCAGCTAGGTTTTCGGGACGTGCGTTGACTTAAATTTCTCGAGAAGAAAATATTTCTCGCGCTTTTTATTTCTAGTCGTTTTGTGAAAGGTTTTAATTTATTTTATAGATAAGAATATGTTTATTGTTGATTTTTTAAGTGTTTTTAAATATCTGCTTATATTTTGTGTTTCCATTGCATTGTATTGCGTACAAATCATTTTTCGCAAAATATCATATTTGGGGTGATGTGCAATACTTTTTTTTGGGGTGGACGTAAAGCTACTTTTTACGTGACAAAACTGCAAATTACATGATGAATAAAAAATGCTTAGTTATTTTCCTTTAATTATATTCCTTATTCAGTTACGAATAAATAAAAAATTAAACAAAAAAAAATTTTTTTTCTTTGGTGAAATCTTCATTTTTTAGAGGTCAACTATATCTTAGTAAATTTTTTTTTGTCAGATTTCGATTAGTTTGCATTTAAAAAGCCTAAAATTAATAATTAAAGAAATTTTCATCAATAATTATGCATTACATACCTAAATTAAATGTTATAGAAATATATTTCTTGCTTTAAAATTCTGATTTGTTCAAGGTTCCTAAAATATGCATCGAACTTTTCTAATAAAATTTAGATATTAGCAAATACTTTTTAGCTAAATTGCAATCTATAACATTTCTTACTTTATTTATTAGTCAGGTGATAAGAGGGATTCAATGTTTTAGAAAGATATTTTTAGCTTAAACATTATGATTTGATGCTGGTCCACAAACTATGCATCTAACTGTTTAACTACACAGAAAAAAAGTCTTAAAACTGTGAAGGGCTAATTTTAAAATCAGGCTTAATTTTAGTCTGTAACGATATTTTAGCCTCATAATTAACTTAAGAGTATTGTTAACACGCCTTAATCTTAAAGCAATAAATATTTATGACTTAATTTTATATGTGAGTCTTAAATGTAGTCTCAGCGAGACTAGTAGAAACTTTAAGAACTCAACAGATAAAATGAAGTCGAAATGTAGACTAGTTTTTAGTCCCCTAGCGTCTATAGTCCCTTGGAAGGGGAGATTGCTCTGAAATTAATTGCTACAATATTATTCAGAGAAAAAGTTGCGCAGTAAAAATCGAAAAGTATCGAAATGCTTATACAAAATGGTGACTTTTATATATTGTTACAACTCGTTTATATTTATACATAGAAGATAAATGTAAAACAAATATGTATGAAAAGTTTTTATTATATTATGTGCAAGCATAGTTACACTGAACTGAAATGAATTTGATTCAATTAACCGATTTCTTGTCTATTATTAAATAATGACACTTATAAGGTACATGTTAACAAATGTCATCATGAAAGTAGATGAAAAATTAAACTTCAATAATAAAAGAATAAATAAATAATTTCATTTTATTATTTTAAATAGCTAATTTAACTTTTCTTACAGATGCTTATATTACAATCTGTTACCGGCATCTCCTGATATAGTTAATAAATATAACGTTATATTCAATAGAAAAATAAATTTGAACTGTATTATTTACTACTTTTAAGTATTTAAGAAAGCTTTATTTTAGTCACTATATTGACTTGCGAGTAAATTGAAGTTTAAAAGGAAACTACTTTTAAATCCACTTTTTGGCTATCGGCTATTTTTAAGACTACATAGCGACTTCATTCAAGCCTGAGTACCGACTTTTTTTAAGACTCTTTTTACAAACTAATTTTAAGTCTAGGATGACTACTTTTTGTTACATCTTAAAATTAGCTCGTTTGTAGACTTTATTCAAAACTTATTTTTTTCTGTGTACAATTTAAACATTAGCAAGTACTTTTTACCTAAATTGCAATCTATAACATTTATTACTTTATTTATTAGTCAGTTGATAAGAGGAATTCAATGTTTTAAAAAGATATTTTTAGCTTAAACATTATGATTTGATGCTGGTCCCCAAACTATGCATCTAACTGGTTTACTACAATTTAAACATTAGCAAATACTTTTTAGCTAAATTGCAATCTATAACATTTCTTACTTTATTTATTAGTTAGTTGAAAGGAGGGATTAAATGTTATAGAAAGATATTTATTGCGTAAAAATTCTGATTTGCTCAAGGTCCCCAAATTATACACCTAATTTTTTAAAAACAATTTAAACATTCGCAAATACTTGTTAGCTAAATTGCAATCTATAACATTTCTTACTTTATTTATTAGTCAATTGATAAGAGGAATTTAATGTTTAAGAAAGATATTTTACGCTTAAGCATTATGATTTGATGCTGGTCCCCAAACTATGCTTCTAACTGTTTTACTACAATTTAAACATTCGCAAATACTTTTTATCTAAAACGCAATCTATAACATTTCTTACTTTATTTATTAGTCAGTTGATAAGAGGGAATCAATGTTTAAGAAAGATATTTCTTGCTTCAAAATTCTGATTTGTTCAAGGTCCCCAAACTTAACATCTAATTTTTTTAAAACAATTTAAACATTCGCAAATACTTTTTAGCTAAATTGCAATCTATAACATTTCTTACTTTATTTATTAGTCAGTTGATAAGAGGGATTTAATGTTTAAGAAAGATATTTTACGCTTAAACATTATGATTTGATGCTGGTCCCCAAACTATGCATCTAACTGTTTTACTACAATTTAAACATTAGCAAGTACTTTTTAGCTTAATTGCAATCTATAACATTTCTTACTTTATTTATTAGTCAGTTGATAGGAGGGATTAAATGTTTTAGAAAGATATTTTTAATAAAACATTACGATTTGATGCTATTTCCTAAACTATGCATCTAACTGGTTTACTACAATTTAAACATTAGCAAATACTTTTTACCTGAATTGCAATGTATAACATTTCTTACTTTATTTATTAGCTAGTTGATAAGAGGTTTTAAATGTTTATATAAAATATTTTTAGGTTAAAATCTCTGATTTGATGCTGGTCCCCAAACTATGCATCTAACTTTTTTTACTACAATTTAAACATTAACAAATACTTTTTAGCTTAATTGCAATCTATAACATTTCTTACTTTTTTTATTAGTCAGTTGATAAGAGGGATTTAATGTTTAAGAAAGATATTTTACGCTTAAATATTATGATTTGATGCTGGTCCCCAAACTATGCATCTAACTGGTTTACTACAATTTAAACATTAGCAAATACTTTTTAGCTAAATTGCAATCTATAACATTTCTTACTTTATTTATTAGTTAGCTGAAAGGAGGGATTAAATGATATAGAAAGATATTTTTTGCTTAAAAATTCTGATTTGTTGAAGGTCCCCAAACTATACATCTAATTTTTTTAAAACAATTTCAACATTCGCAAATACTTTTTAGCTAAAATGCAATCTATAACATTTCTTACTTTATTTATTAGTTAGCTGAAAGGAGGGATTAAATGATATAGAAAGATATTTTTTGCTTAAAAATTCTGATTTGTTGAAGGTCCCCAAACTATACATCTAATTTTTTTAAAACAATTTCAACATTTGCAAATACTTTTTAGCTAAAATGCAATCTATAACATTTCTTACTTTATTTATTAGTCAGTTGATAAGAGGGATTTAATTTTTAAGAAAGATATTTCTTCCTTAAAAATTCTGATATGTTCAAGGTCGTCAAACTAAACATCTAATTTTTTTTAAACAATTTAAACATTCCCAAATACTTTGTAGCTAAATAGCAATCTATAACATTTCTTACTTTATTTATTAGTCAGTTGATAAGAGGAATTTAATGTTTAGGAAAGATATTTTACGCTTAAACATTATGATTTGATGCTGGTCCCTAAGCATTGCATCTAACTGTTTTACTACAATTTAAACATTAGCAAGTACTTTTTACCTAAATTGCAATGTATAACATTTCTTACTTTATTTATTAGTTAGTTGAAAGGAGGGATTAAATAATATAGAAAGATATTTCTTGCTTAAAAATTCTGATTTGTTTAAGGTCCCCAAAATATACATCTAATTTCTTTAAAACAATTTAAACATTCGCAAATACTTTTTAGCTAATTTGCAATCTATAACATTTCTTACTTTATTTATTAGTCAGTTGATAAGAGGGATTTACTGTTTTAGAAAGATATTTTTAGCTTAAACATTACGATTTGATACTGGTCCCAAAACTATGCATGTAACTAATTACTACAATTTAAACATTACCAGTACTTTTTATCTAAATTGCAATCTATAACATTTCTTACTTTATTTGATAGTCAGTTGATAAGAGGTTTTTAATGTTTATATAAAATATTTTTAGCTTAAAATCTCTGATTTGATGCAGGTCCCCAAACTATGCATCTAACTGTTTTACTACAATTTAAACATTAGCAAGTACTTTTTACCTGAATTGCAATATATAACATTTTTTACTTTATTTATTAGTCAGTTGATAAAAGGGATAAAATGTTTTAGAAAGATATTTTTAGCTTAAACATTACGATTTGATACTAGTCCCAAAACTATGCATGTAACTAATTACTACAATTTAAACATTACCAGTACTTTTTATCTAAATTGCAATCTATAACATTTCTTACTTTATTTATTAGTCAGTTGATAAGAGGGATTAAATGTTTTAGAAAGATATTTTTAATTAAACATTACGATTTGATGCTATTTCCTAAACTATGCTTCTGACTGTTTTACTACAATTTAAACATTACCAGGTACTTTTTACCTGAAGTACAATCTATAACATTTCTTACATTATTTATCAGCTAGTTGATAAAAGGTTTTAAATGTTTATATAAAATTTTTTTAGCTTAAAATCTCTGATTTGATGCAGGTCCCCAAACTATGCATCTAACTTTTTTTACTACAATTTAAACATTAACAAATACTTTTTAGCTTAATTGCAATCTATAACATTTCTTACTTTATTTATTAGTCAGTTGATAAGAGGGATTTACTGTTTTAGAAAGATATTTTTAGCTTAAACATTATGATTTGATGCTGGTCCCCAAACTATGCATCTAACTGTTTTACAACAATTTAAACATTAGCAAGTACTTTTTACCTGAATTGCAATATATAACATTCTTTACTTTATTTATTAGTCAGTTGATAAAAGGGATAAAATGTTTTAGAAAGATATTTTTAGCTTAAACATTACGATTTGATACTGGTCCCAAAACTATGCTTCTGACTGTTTTACTACAATTTAAACATTAGCAAGTACTTTTAAGCTAAATTGCAATCGATATCATTTCTTACTTTATTTATTATTCAGTTGATAAGAGGGATAAAATGTTTTAGAAAGATATTTTTAGCTTAAACATTACGATTTGATACTAGTCCCAAAACTATGCATGTAACTAATTACTACAATTTAAACATTACCAGTACTTTTTATCTAAATTGCAATCTATAACATTTCTTACTTTATTTATTAGTCAGTTGATAAGAGGGATTAAATGTTTTAGAAAGATATTTTTAATTAAACATTACGATTTGATGCTATTTCCTAAACTATGCTTCTGACTGTTTTACTACAATTTAAACATTAGCAGGTACTTTTTACCTGAAGTACAATCTATAACATTTCTTACATTATTTATCAGCTAGTTGATAAAAGGTTTTAAATGTTTATATAAAATTTTTTTAGCTTAAAATCTCTGATTTGATGCAGGTCCCCAAACTATGCATCTAACTTTTTTTACTACAATTTAAACATTAACAAATACTTTTTAGCTTAATTGCAATCTATAACATTTCTAACTTTTTTTATTTGTCAGTTGAAAAGAGGGATTCAATGTTTTAGAAAGATATTTTTAGCTTAAACATTATGATTTGATGGTGGTCCTCAAACTATGTATCTAACTGTTTTACTACAATTTAAACATTAGCAAGTACTTTTTACCTGAATTACAATCTATAACTTTTCTTACTTTATTTATTAGCTAGTTGATAAGAGGTTTTAAATGTTTATATAAAATATTTTTAGCTTAAAATCTCTGATTTGATGCAGGTCCCTAAACTATGCATCTAACTGTTTTACTACAATTTAAACATTAGCAAGTACTTTTTACCTGAATTGCAATATATAACATTTTTTACTTTATTTATTAGTCAGTTGATAAAAGGGATAAAATGTTTTAGAAAGATATTTATAGCTTAAACATTACGATTTGATACTAGTCCCAAAACTATGCATGTAACTAATTACTACAATTTAAACATTACCAGTACTTTTTATCTAAATTGCAATCTATAACATTTCTTACTTTATTTATTAGTCAGTTGATAAGAGGGATTAAATGTTTTAGAAAGATATTTTTAATTAAACATTACGATTTGATGCTATTTCCTAAACTATGCTTCTGACTGTTTTACTACAATTTAAACATTACCAGGTACTTTTTACCTGAAGTACAATCTATAACATTTCTTACATTATTTATCAGCTAGTTGATAAAAGGTTTTAAATGTTTATATAAAATTTTTTTAGCTTAAAATCTCTGATTTGATGCAGGTCCCCAAACTATGCATCTAACTTTTTTTACTACAATTTAAACATTAACAATTACTTTTTAGCTTAATTGCAATCTATAACATTTCTTACTTTTTTTATTTGTCAGTTGAAAAGAGGGATTCAATGTTTTAGAAAGATATTTTTAGCTTAAACATTATGATTTGATGGTGGTCCTCAAACTATGTATCTAACTGTTTTACTACAATTTAAACATTAGCAAGTACTTTTAAGCTAAATTGCAATCGATATCATTTCTTACTTTATTTATTAGTCAGTTGATAAGAGGGATTTAATGTTTTAAAAAGATATTTTAAGCTTAAATATTATGATTTAATGCTGGTCCCCAAACTATGCATCCAACTACTTTAATACAATTTAAACATTAGAAAGTATTTTTTACCTGAATTACAATCTATAACATTTCTTACTTTATTTATTAGCTAGTTGATAAGAGAGATTGAATGTTTTAGAAAGATATTTTTAACTTAAACATTACGATTTGAAGCTGGTCCCCAAACTATGCATCTAACTGTTTTACTACAATTTAAACATTAGCAAGTACTTTTTAGCTTAATTGGAATCTATAACATTTCTTACTTTATTTATTAGTCAGTTGATAGGAGGGATTAAATGTTTTAGAAATATATTTTTAATAAAACATTACGATTAGATGCTATTTCCTAAACTATGCATCCAACTGGTTTACTACAATTTAAACATTAGCAAATACTTTTTACCTGAATTGCAATGTATAACATTTCTTACTTTATTTATTAGCTAGTTGATAAGAGGTTTTAAATGTTTATATAAAATATTTTTAGGTTAAAATCTCTGATTTAATGCTGGTCCCCAAACTATGCATCCAACTACTTTAATACAATTTAAACATTAGAAAGTATTTTTTACCTGAATTACAATCTATAACATTTCTTACTTTATTTATTAGTCAGTTGATAAGAGGGATTCAATGTTTTAAAAAGATATTTTTAGCTTAAACATTATGATTTGATTCTGGTCCTCAAACTATGCTTCTAACTGTTTTACTACAATTTAAACATTAGCAAGTACTTTTTAGCTAAATTGCAATCGATAACATCTCTTACTTTATTTATTAGTCAGTTGATAAGAGGGATTCAATGTTTTAAAAAGATATTTTTAGCTTAAACATTATGATTTAATGCTGGTCCCCAAACTATGCTTCTGACTGTTTTACTACAATTTAAACATTAGCAAGTGCTTTTTAGCTAAATTGCAATTGATAACATCTCTTACTTTATTTATTAGCTAGTTGATAAGAGGTTTTAAATGTTTATATAAAATATTTTTTGCTTAAAATCTCTGATTTGATGCTGGTCCCCAAACTATGCATCTAACTGTTTTACTCAGGGACCGTCACGGAAATCATGTTTTGATTTCGTTACGATAAATTTCAAAACAAAACGAAATTATCAATATATTTTGATTTTGATTCGGTAACGAAACAAAATTCCCTTTCTATTTTGATTCTGATACTGTAACGAAACAAAATTCACTTTCTATTTTGATTCTTATACTGAAACGAAACATTACCAGTAGTCTATTTCACACTACATTCGGGTTTCTTAGAGAAACAGAAATCGATTCGAATTATACTTCAGATTTGGCATGTAAAAACGATTGTATCTTCTGATACTCATGTACAGTAATACTGTGTGTACTTTAGACATGCGCAGTAATGTTCAATGAGTCTTATACATGCGCAGTAGAATTGCGTGTATTTTAAACATGCGCAGTAGCCTTGTGTGTACTTAAGACATGCGCAGTAATGTTCTATGAGACTTGTACATGCGCAGTAGTGTTTAATGAGATTAATATATGCGCAATAGCTATGTGTGTACTTAAGACATGCGCAGTAATGTTCAATGAGACTTATACATGCGCAGTAGAATTGCGTGTATTTTAAACATGCGCAGTAGCCTTGTGTGTACTTAAGACATGCGCAGTAATATTCTATGAGACTTATACATGCGCAGTAGAATTGCGTGTATTTTAAACATGCGCAGTAGCCTTGTGTGTACTTAAGACATGCGCAGTAATGTTCTATGAGACTTTTACATGCGCAGTAGTGTTTAATGAGATTAATATATGCGCAATAGCCTTGTGTGTACTTAAGACATGCGCAGTAATGTTCTATGAGACTTATACATGCGCAGTAGAATTGCGTGTATTTTAAACATGCGCAGTAGCCTTGTGTGTACTTAGGACATGCGCAGTAATGTTCTGTGAGACTTATACATGCGCAGTAGAATTGCGTGTATTTTAAACATGCGCAGTAGCCTTGTGTGTACTTAAGACATGCGCAGTAATGTTCTATGAGACTTTTACATGCGCAGTAGTGTTTAATGAGATTAATATATGCGCAATAGCCTTGTGTGTACTTAAGACATGCGCAGTAATGTTCTATGAGACTTATACATGCGCAGTAGTGTTTAATGGCAAATATTACATATTTATCGGTTAAAAAATTTGAATTTAACTAGTGAATTGTTTTGTAACCTGTCAGTTGATAAGTAAAGTGAATCACATTGAAATATATTTAGTTTACCAGATCCATAGAGGAATCGTACAACACGAAATAAATTTGAGTGTGAAGTAAGTTTAGATTTTATTATATATAGATTTTAATATCTTTCTTATTTATGCAAAAAAAGAGTTAGTGTTATTAATAAAAATTATTTGGGTTGAAATTTGTGAATATAACTAGTGTATTGTTTTGTGACGTGTCAGTTGATAGCAAGGTGAATGCCAAACATTGGATAGTAAAGTTTAACAGATTCGTTGAGGAAGCGTCAATAAATAGTTTAAAGTAATACTGAATAACTTTGTGTGTCAGGTAACAGTAATTAATAAGTGAATTGTGGCGCGAGCTGAAGAAAAGGATTTTAAAAACAAATTGCTTTAAGGTTATTTTAGTGACATTTTTTTCTTGATTGAAAGTTTCTTTTTACTTATTGCAATAATTAAAAACAGTGTTCATGAAATATTTTAGTTACAATACAGACTTAAAAGTCAATGATTTATATTGACAGTTGATTCTATTTTTGTATTTTCATTTCAAAAATTGCAATCTAACCTACAATTCTTGCTTTTAATGTTTCTTTCTTCAGATCGCATAACCAATGCTTTGTGACCTGTCAAATGATTATTAAGAAAAATTATAAGTAGTTGATAGCAAAATTTACTAGATTCGTTGAAAAAACATCAAAAGTGTTCTATAATACTCAAAAACTTTGAGTGTGGAAACGTTAAAGTAAGTATTCTAACGGGATTCTAAATAACTGTGAGTATGCGGAAAAGTAATTTTAAAAAACTCTCCCTCCCCCCCCTCTCTCTCTCTCTCTCCTTCTTTCTTTCTTTCTTTCTTTTGCAGCGAAAAATAAAATACTAGTGTTATACATAATTACTATCTCTTATAACTGGTGAATTGTTTTGTGACCTTTCAGACGATTAGTAATGTGAATTGTAAGCAGTCAGTGCCAAAAATTAGCATATTCAGTGTGGAAACGTTAAATTAAGTAGTATAACGGGATTCTAAATAACTGTGAGTATCCGGAAAAGTAATTTTAAAACTCTCTCTCCCGAGTCGAACTTTTAGACCTGCTTACCTCCTGCCCACATAGCACAATAGTATGAGGTAAGGTTATGTTGAGTACTAATCGTAAGGCTCATAAGGTTACACGATATTGCTGTGGTAGACCTGAGGTGAACTAAAAACTTCCGCCATGGAGGTAAGGTTACATGTTAGGGTGTGGTGACTATATATGATAAGGCCATGGTAACCTTACACGTTAAGGTTGAGGTAACGTTACATGTTAAGGTTGAGGTAAGGTTACATGTTAAGGTTGAGGTAAGGTTACATGTCAAGGCTGAGGTAAGGTAATTATTAAGTTGTAAGGTTGAGGTAAGGTTGTGATAAGTTTACCAGTTATAGAAAATATTGAAAAAATAATTAATAAATAAATATTCAATTAAAATGTTAAGTTTGTTGCTCTTCTCTATTTTGGAAACCTGACATGAAGCAGAAAATTTTGAAAACAAATTTGGGGGGACTGGGATTCGAACCCGGGATCGGCGCGCATAAACCTATCATTCTAACTAACTGAGCTAAGTAGAGAACTGGCAGAAGGAAAATTAATGTTGCCTTTAAGGAGTTAATCATCTTCTTGGTTCACCTTAAAGGCAACATTAATTTTTCTTCTGCCAGTTCTCTACTTAGCTCAGTTAGTTAGAATGATAGGTTTATGCGCGTCGATCTCGGGTTCGAATCCCAGTCCCCCCAAATTTGTTTTCAAAATTTTCTGCTTCATGTTAGGTTTCCAAAAATAGAGAAGAGCAACAAACTTAACATTTTAATTGAATATTTATTTATTAATTATTTTTTCAATATTTTCTATAACTGGTAAACTTATCACAACCTTACCTCAACCTTACAACTTAATAATTACCTTACCTCAGCCTTGACATGTAACCTTACCTCAACCTTAACATGTAACGTTACCTCAACCTTAACATGTAACCTTACCTCAACCTTAACATGTAACGTTACCTCAACCTTAACGTGTAAGGTTACCATGGCCTAATCATATATAGTCACCACACCCTAACATGTAACCTCACCTCCATGGCGGAAGTTTTTAGTTCACCTTAGGTCTACCACAGCAATATCGTGTAACCTTATGTGCCTTACGATTAGTATTCAACATAACCTTACCTCATACTATTGTGCTATGTGGGTGGTAAGTATAATTTAACCCTAACCTGCACCTAACAAACCCTTGGTGTTTTTTCCTTAGATGAATTCAAATATTTTAAAATATTTTCATAAATTGCAATTATTTTCTTAAACTTTAATAAATTCTTCGAAATAATTCAACTATTTTTATACATACTAAAACTCTTTGCAAGAATTAAATAATTATTAACCCAATTAAAATAAAATTAAACGAAAGAATTTAATTATTTTCAAAAATTCCCATAAAATTTAGTTTCAACAAGAATTTAAAATTTTTGAAAAACAATTTAATTATTCTCAAAATACTTAAAAAAAATTCTATATAAGAATTAAATTACTAGCTCAATACAATTTTTGAATATATTCGTCAAAAGAATTGAAATAATTCTATTATTTTCGAAAAGTAATTAAAATTCTTATGATGAATTCAATTATTTTGAATATACTTAATTTTAATAAAATTCTTTAAAGAAATTCAATTATTTTCGAAACAACTTTAATTGAATTTTTCGAAAAAATTTCATGATTTTTAAATATTTCTATAAAATTCTTCATAAACCATTTAATTATTTCTTAAAATTTTAATAAATTCTTCGCAAGAAATTACTTATTTTCAATACAATTTTAATAAAATTCTTCTTCATAAAATTCAATTGCTTTCGAAATTTTCAATTAAAATTATTAAAGAAACTTCATTAGTTTAAAAAAAAAATCAAAGAAATTTTTCAAAAAAATTTAATTAGGATTTTTAAAAATATTAATAAAATTCTTTGCGAGAATTTAGTTATTTTTCTAAATAAAGAAATTCTTTGAAGGAATATTCTATTATTATCAAATTTTTTGATAAAATTCTTTGCAACAATTCGAAGATTTTCAATACATTAATTTTAAAATTGAAAATATTTGAAAAGAAAAATTAAAAAAAGATTAAGAAACCAAAATGTAAACAACAATTAACTTCAAACTGCGAATAGGTTACCGAAACATGTACTTTTTTATTATTAATTTATAAATATTACTTTTAACTGAAATGTTTTGACATTTTTTTTAAATAATAAAAATATTAATTTATGAATGTTTAAAGGTTATTATTATTAAACAATTTATTTATTTGCTGTAGTGTATTAGTGTCAATTAATGCTTTATTGAATCACTCAACAAGTCACTGAAAATAGAGCGTCTGTGTTCAGTCAGGTTCCGTAGCATAGTGGTTAGGGCGTTAGTTTCGTAGTCCGTAGTTCGTAGGTCGTAGGTTCAAGTCTCGCGTGCGTTAGATTTTATTTATTTCGTAGGTTTGCGTTTCTTCCGATTTTTCTGTATTGTATAGGTATAAGTATGCAATTTAATGATTATATACACCGTTAAATAATTTAATTAACAAATATTAAATTAAAATTTTTTTTTATATATAAATGGATATGCATTAATCCCCACATATATACTAACATTATTTATGAATTCGCTATTGGTCACGATTAAATTAAAAAAAAAAGTAAAAATCATTAAATAATAATGCCATTTATTAATAATTAAAGTTATTATAAAAATTAGTTAAAAATGATCTCAAATATGCTATGAGCAGTTTTTCCAGGGTTTTTGGAGAGGAAAGAATTCTGTAAGTAAGGGTCAAGCAGTATTTAATAAGGTTCTAGGAACACCTGCTTTCCCCCTTTTACCATCTAAATTTGTCGCTAACCAGGGGTTTGCAGGAGGTAATCAGAGTTAACTTGCAATGCAAATAAACTCTGCTTTCATCCTATTACATCCTTACAAACCCTCAGTTTTAAGGAGGTAAGCAGGTCTAAAAGTTCGACTCGGGCTCTCTCTCTCTCTCTCCATCTTTCTTTTTTTCTTTTGCAGCGAAAAATAAAATACTAGTGTTATAAATAAGTACTATCTCTTATAACTGGTGAATTGTTTTGTGACCTGGCAGACGATTAGTAATGTGAATTGTAAGCAGTCAGTGCCAAAAATTAGCATATTCAGTGTGGAAACGTTAAATTAAGTAGTATAACGTGATTCTAAATAACTGTGAGTATCCGGAAAAGTAATTTTAAAACTCTCTCTCTCTCTCTCTCTCCTTCTTTCTTTCTTTTGCAGCGAAAAATAAAATACTAGTATTATTAATAAAATATACCGATATAGAAGTTTGTGAATGTATAACTAGTAAATTGTTTTGTTATCTGTCAGTTGAAAAGTATAATGTTAATTAGAAGCAGAGGGTAGTAAAGTTTATTAGATTCGTTACGAAAAGGTTGAAGTTTTAGTATAATACTGAATAACTTTGAGTGTCAAATGTAGATTTTATATTTTATCTTTCTTTTTTTTTTCTCTTACGCGTGCAAAAAGGAATAATTAGTATTCTGATAACAATTAACGACGAACTTTGTGAGTACAACTAGTAAACCTATTTGTGACCTGTTAATTGCTTACTAAAGTGACATGTAAGCAGTGAATATTAAACTTCACCCGATTTGAAGTAGAAACACCAATAAATAATGTAGTCTAATTTTGAATAACTTTTAGTGTCATGCTGCAGTGCTGTTTATAATTTCATTTATTTATTGTGGATTAAACATTTTTAAATTTTGTTTTTCGCACTTGCATAAAATATTGAGTTTATTTAAATTTTTTTTAGAATTGGTTATCCGGTTTGAAAAATTATTATGTCTAAAACTGCCGGAAGGCCTGCAAAATCTCCATGTCATGTTTATTTCAATTTTGACGAAACGAAGAATCAGTACGTTTGTTTAGTGCCAAATTGCAAAGTTTCTTTTCAAGTAAGTTGTTTTTACAATTTCGTGTAATTAATATTTCGATTATTTATATGTATATTATATATTATAAATCACTAGAAAAAGGAAATGTTATTAAATATGTCAAGATAATTCTAATTTTAATAAGTTGTACTATTTTAAAGATAGTATTTATTGATTTTCAGAACAGATTTTTAATTCTGATTTTCAGCTGTTTTTCTTCTTCTGAAACTTAAATGTTACTTTAAAAGTTTTAAAATTTTGATTTTTGAAATACTTGAATTCAAAGAAATCTAATTGTATAGCTCGTGTTGTTTTTAAGCATTAAATATTATATTTTAATCTTTACAGATAAAACATGCTGGTAATTTTAAAAGTCACCTGAGAAACGCACATCCAGAAGAATACACTAATGTTTTAACAGCGGAAACAACTCATCGTCTGTCGAAAAATGACAACAATGTTGTTAATAAAAAAAGAAAGTTATTGGTTGACATATCATCAGACAAGCTAAAGTTAGCTTGTGTTACGTTAGTAACCACCAATGGACGCCCTTTCACATTACTTGAAGATAGTGGATTTAGGCAAATAATAAATCCCATTTTGGAAGCAATGAAGCCGGAAGAAAAAATCACTATTTCGCCAAGGACAATTTATGATGCAGTAAAAGTGTCTGCAATGGAATTAAAGAAATTAATTACTCTTGAAATGAAGAATGTAAGTAAATTTTATAAGCATCAAATACTAAGTTACAGTGCCGGCCAGCAGGATTTGCCAACCCTATTGCAAATAAAAACAATACATAATGTTTTTTATTTTAATTTTTAGTAACGAGAGAAAGTTGGTTAAGGTCTCATTTCACAGCTAATATTTCTTACTTTCATAATATCAAAATAATAAATTAAAAAAGCAAGTTCTTCATTGTTAAAATGCAATTAGTGATCATTCAAATATTACGTCATGCAAATTTGGGAAATTTTTAACCCGTCCCACCTATGTCACATTTTCTTAAATAGAAATTGGTCATTTTTACACAGGACTACTATATATAAAAATTAAAAATGAACTTTTTTTGTCCTACAAGTTTTTTTTAAATCAACTGTTTTCAAATTATAAACAATATTTAAAAATATCACGGAGAGAAGAGAATAGTGAAGGCGATTATCGGTTCATTTCTGATATCTAAACAGTTTCGGTAATTTTTGACGGATAAATTTAACAGTCGCATCTACTGCAAACAATAGTAAGAACGACTGTCCGTTTAGTCAGGGTTACTAAACAAGAACTAAACCGCCAGGGGCGCTACTATCGCTCTCCATGTATTTCTGCTACTAAACGCGTTTTCTTGCTACGACTATATATAACTCTTCTCTCCGTGTAGTCTTTTTTTAAACAAATAACGATAACTTTCTTAAAAATTGTCCTACAATAAATTTAAAAAAAAGCATTTGAAAGGAATAAGAAATATTTAAGTAATTTTTCTAATTTATTATTCTAATATTATGAATATAGAAAATATTAGCTTTGAAATGAAACTTTAACCAACTTTATATTTTTACTAGAAATTAAAATAAAACACTTTTTGTAATGTCTTTATTTGCAGGGTGGGCTTATCCTACTGGCCGACACTGTATCTTGACAAAAGGTTATTGTTGCACTTTCAACTAGTGATAAATCTTCTGCGAGTTCTTTTAAATCTACTTTTGGTGTTAAATTATTTTTTCTAAATAGTTTACTTCTGTTTATCTACCATATTTTTTAGATTCCTCTTATAAGTCTTAAAATGGACATTGCTACCCGGCTTAACAGATCTTTCTTGGGGATTAATATTCAATATGTTAAAGATGCTCGTATCGAGTTACGCACATTAGCAGTTAAAGAATTACAGTCTTCACATACTGGAGAATATTTAAAGAAAGTTATAATAGAAATTTTATCAGAATATGAAATTTCTATTGACAAGGTGTATACCACCACGACAGACAATGCGAAAAATATAATAAAGGCAGCATATCTTATACAGGATGACCAAGAAAATAACGCTACCAATATTGCTGAATCTATTGTTAACGAAATAGACACAAATTTAAGTCAAGATGAAAATGATAACGATACAGATGATTCTTCCGATGAAAACATCATAGATAATCTAGAAGAAGAAGAACTCCACGATATTGGCAGTAACAGTTCTGTTGCAACTCCAGTCCGATGTGCAGCTCATACATTACAATTAGCAATTGGTGATGTGCTTAAAAAAAAACTATGAAAAGAACAATTGCTAAGGTATTGAAAAAAACATTTCCTTCTTTTATAGAACCTTTAAAAATGTATTGTTGTTTTCTTTTTTGTTTCCTAACTGTTTTAATAATTTTTTTTCAAATTTTTAAAGTTTTAAAGTTATTGTATTAAAAGTCATTGAATTCTGACAATGAATGTTGTCAAAAAATTTAAGAAAAATTACATTCCTTTACAAAATTTTATTATTTATGAAAATAATCGAATTCATGCTAAAAATTGTAATAAAATTTTAAAAAAACATAATTGAATTCTTTTGAAGAATTTCTTTCATTTTTTTTAAATAATGGAGTTTCTTTAATAATTTTAATTAAAAATTTTGAAAGTAATTGAATATTATGAACAATTTTTTTTTCAAGTTTTTAAAATAATCGTGTTTCTTAATAATTCTAATTAATAATTTCACTATTAAAATTTTATTAAAATTATTCACTGAAAATTAAACATTTTTTTAAAACAATTTTATTAGAGTTTTTGTTAAAAATTAAATTTTTTATTACGAAATTATTCAAAAATTCATAATATTTTATTTTTTCCACTTTTTGAAATAATCTTGTCTGTTAATAATTATAATGAAATATTTTATTTTTAAAATTTATTAAAATTGTATATTGAGAATACAAAATTAAATTTATTATTCAATTAAAAATTTAAATTAAATTAAAAAAAAAAATTAGAATTTTATTATTTCTAAAAAACAATTAAATATTTGCGAAAAATTTTACTTTAAAAAGATTTCTTGAAAAGAATTTGAATTTTAATTGAAATTTTTGAAAGTAATTGAAATTCTGTAAAGAGTTCAATTATTTATTAAAAAAATTTAACTATGGACAAGAATTTTTTTTAAATTTTTGAAAAATAATTAAAATTTTTCGAAGAATTTTATTATTGATGAAAATAATTGAAATCCAACGAAGGATTTTATTTTTTTATGAAGAAAATTGAATTCTTGCGAAGAATTTTAAAATAATTGAAATTTTAAAAATAATTTAAGTTTTATAATGATAATTGATTTTTTCAGAAGAATATTATTAAATTTTTTGAAAATGATTGAAATCCTTTGAAAATTTTCCTATTATTTATGGAAAATAATTGCAATCTTGTAAAGATTTTTATTAAAATTTTTGAAAAATTATATAATTGTTTCAATAAAAATTTCAATTCTTTAAAGGAATTTAATAAAGATTGTATTGAAAATAACTGAATTTTTAGGAAGAATTTTATTAAAATTTTAGAAAATAATTGAATTCTTTTGGAAGATTTTATAACGAATTAAGAAAAAAATTTAATTTTGCTGTGAAATTTTATTGATAATATTTGGATTTTTGCAAAGATTTTACTAATTTACAAAAATAATGAAATTCTTTCGTGAAACTTTACTAAAATTTTGTTGAAAATAAAATAATTGAATTTTTGCTAAATATTTTGCTATTTATAAACATAATTGCATTATTTCGAAGAATGTTATTATTTATGAAAATAATTCAATTCTTGCAAAGAATCATATTAAAATTTTTGAAAATATAAACAATAATAATTAATTATGTACTTAATAAGTGAATTTTAAAAATTTTTGATTATGAAATTATTAAAAAATTCATAATATTTAAAAAAAATTTTGCAATTTGAATAATTATAATAATAATACAAAATGGAATACCACATTCCCCGCGTAATATTTGCTACTGTTTTATAATAATTATCATTTCAGGCCAGAAATGCTGTCAAACAATTGCGGACAGAATCATGTCTAAAGGCATTAAAACTATTCAAATTACCAAAACCAGTGTTAGACGTTCCTACCAGGTGGAACTCGACCTATGACATGTTGTCTTCATTAGTCTCGGCAAAAAATGTCTGTAATGATTTAGCTGACAATAAGGAAGTGTTGAGAATAAGTGACATTGAGTGGGAGAGAATGGAAACCTGCATTAAAGCTTTAGAGCCTAGTAAAATTGCTACCAAAAAAATGCAATCCGAGAATCTTGTACCCGGAGATTTATACGGTATTTGTCGAGAGTGCAAAAAAAATACGAATAAAGTAAATTCGAATTTTGCAGCGAATCTACTAACTGCTTTCATCGAAAGAGAGGACAGTTTATTAAAAAACGAAGCACTTCTCTGCTCTATGTTTTTAGACCCGAGGTATTTGCCTTTCTTATCAATTAAAGATTGCATTACAGCAAAGACAAAACTCAAAAGTCTTTATGAAAAAATTGAGTTTTTAAAAAAAGACCCCAATTGTCAAAACTCGGTTGATGCTGAAAGCAGTTCATCAAACACTGTTACAGACATTCAGGTACGTTGCAATAACATTTTATTAGGGAGCGTTCACAAATGATGTCACGTTTTTGGGGGAGGGGGGTCTCTACTAAACGGGACACAATGTATTTTTACATGAGAAATTGCGTGATATCATTTATGAACGCTCCCTTAATTCGTATTTTATAAATTCGGATTAGGGGAGAGTGGGGCAAAGGCAAACTAAAATTATCATTTCATCTTTGCAAAAACTATTTTTTTGTAATATTTCTTAAAATATTTGATATTTTTAAGTTTTTCTTTTTTTAAACAATTGATGTGCTTGTATTGAAACTAAATTCTTAACACGAAGTGAAATAGACAAAAAATAAAGGAGATATTGTAAAAAACGTCATTGCCCCGCATAGCGTCTTTGCCCCACTGTCCCCCATTTTAATTTTCATAAAGAACAATTTTTAACGACGTTTATAGAGTTGTTATAAATGTGACGTCCGTGGTAAAAGGTATCTTACGCATTTAGGTTATGTTGACGATCGTTATACCTATTGGTTAATACGAATATCTATATATTTAAGACCAGAATTAATTCCTATTTAATATTTTAGATATATAATGAAGATTTAATATCATTAAGCACTGAAAGTTAATTCCTTTTTTATTTATTTTCACATTAAAAATAATCATCATAATAACCTAAAATTTTTCAACGTATGGTAATTTTTACTGCGGAACTTAAAATATTTGCCCGAAAATGTTAAACGAAAACAATATTTTTTGTCTTTCTGCAGGATTGTGACGAAAACATGGAGGAAGACTTTCTTGAAGAAGAAAGAAAGAAGATGGACGAGGAGAGACTGAAACATTTAAACCCTCCGAAAACGACGATTGAACAATTGTTAATAGATTTTGAAAAAACAAAAAGCATCAGTAGGAAAGAAAACATTTTACTTTTTTGGGAAACAAGAAAGTCTATCCAGCCAGAATTGTACGAGTTAGCTGTAATTGTACATGCTGTTCCTATGACCGAGGTTAGCGTGGAAAGGCTCTTTTCAGGAATGAAATTTGTATTTTCTGATTTCCGCGCCAACCTCCACCCTGATATTTTAGACGACATCCTTTTATTAAGATCAAATGAAAACTTTCAGACAATTAAATTAAAACAAGATAAGAAAAAATAGATTTGCTTAGAAGAAGAAATAGTAATTTGAGGTTTATTTAAAATATACGTATTTTACGTATTTTAACGCAAAAAGTAATTTAAAATTACTCAACAGATCTCTCTTTTAAAATTGATTAAAAATTACGTTGTCAAACAGATTTATAAAGATATTGATACTTTATGTTTAGGCAATTTTAATAACTTATTGTCTTTAGTTTTTTATATTTAAGTAAATTTTAATTTTGTTAAACTATTTGAATAAATTTAAGTAAAATAATTTACTTTAAATAAACATAATTAGATGAATTTTGTTTTTCATATTGATAAATAAAAAAATTGTATAATTTTATAAATAAAATTTTTGTTAACAATTTTATTGTGAAAATACTTTAAAGGGACTTTCTGGTGCAGAATTGTTAAAAAAATTATATCTTTTAATTTATATTTAAAATTTTAAAGATATGCGTTAAATAGTAAATTTTCAACTATATTTGAATTAGTGTCTGCCATTTAAATTCTTAGTCAGTTATTTTTCACTGATTCAAACGCTGAGAGTAGTTTTTTCGTATTTTAATTTAATAGGAAAAAGTAATGTTTGAATATCATCAAAGAGTTAAGGAAAATATAGGGGAGACTGGGGCGAAATGTTAAACTGTCAAAACAGTTAAAATTCATTATATTTTGAACGGAAATAGTTAGAGCATTGTAATTTTAATTAAAGAAGGGTGTTATCACCCTAAATAAATGTCCGGAGTTATGTGACATTCTGTTCAATTTTGTGGTTTCCATATTTAAATTATTTTTTCACCCTACTTTTGAAAATTTTTTCGTAAAAGACGGTAAAAGAAAATATAAACTTTTAAGTATATTTTTTGAATTTATTCTTATTGCGATTTCTTTAGGTTCTTATTTGGGTTCCCTGAAGAGATACCTAAAGGTATTTGCTAAGTATCTTTAGTCAGATTTTTTATATTTGTTGTTAAGGGGACTTTCTGGTTTAGAATTTCAAAAAAATCGATTTTTTTTTGCTTAAAAATGTTCCTTAGTATCATAGAATTACTGTCCCAAAACGATTTTTAAAAAATATGTACAAAAACAAAAGTTATAACAATATTTATGACGGTATGTATTTCAACAACAATCTACAGTTATCTTATTTACATATTTGGTGTTCCTCTTTTATTGATATTAGCTTGAAACATGTTACTCGAGGGTTTTTGGGGTCGCTGATTACGAATTTGATGCCAGTTTTTGAAAATACAAAATGGCGGATCCAATATGGCGGACGAAAAAATAAAAATTCAACCGGATTTGCTTAAAACTTGTTACTCGGGGGTTTTTGGGGTTGCTGATTACGAATTTGATGTCAGTTTTTGAAAATACAAAATGGCGGATCTAATATGGCGGACAAAGATTAAGAAATTAATTAAATTTAGTTGAAAATGGTTACTTTTGGCCTTTTGAGATTGCTAGTTATGAATATAGGCACAAAACATTAACGTTCTAGTTTTAAGCAAATCCGGTTGAATTTTTATTTTTTCGTCCGCCATATTAGATCCGCCATTTTGTATTTTCAAAAACTGACATCAAATTCGTAATCAGCGACCCCAAAAACCCCCGAGTAACAAGTTTTAAGCAAATCCGGTTGAATTTTTATTTTTTCGTCCGCCATATTGGATCCGCCATTTTGTATATTCAAAAACTAACATCAAATTCGTAATCAGCGACCCGAAAAACCCCCGAGTAGCAAGTTTTAAGCAAATCCGGTTGAATTTTTATTTTTTCGTCCGCCATATTGGATCCGCCATTTTGGATTTTCCAAAACGGACATCAAATTCGTAATCAGCGACCCCAAAAACAGCGGGATACGAAGTTCTGTTGTAATAAAAAGTTGTTTGATATTCATGACTCAATGAATTATGTTATGAAAACTTTAAACGCGTTTTTCTCGAAAACTCATTTTTCAAACTGGTACAGAGCTTTTCTCGAAATCTACCGAACCGATTTTGAAATCCCAAAAATTTTTTGATTCTTTATTTAAAAAACTGGTGCCTAAACCTCTAAAAACTCATATTTCTACCGCCTGTGTTTTTATATGGAGGTAAATTGACCCAAAAACACGGCGTTTTTGCGAGTTTTTGAGAAAAATGTACATATAAAATAAAAAAACCTTTAAAAAAAATCGTTTTTGAGGTTTAGGCACAAGAATAAATCCTTATGAAGAGATTCCCGTTTGGAACTTGAATTTATGTATTACAGGTTGCCCGGAATCTAACGTACCAAAAAAAGGTATCTTTTGGAAGACGCCACCTACAGCTATGAAATTGAACTAAATACACTCAAACATATTTTTTAAATTTTCTCTACGCAATGTGCTACAATGTCCAAAAATAGTTTTTACAATTTCTTTAATACTGTTCTTACAATAAAAGTTTTAAAACCTTCCTTTTTTGTCAATTCTAAACCAGAAAGTCCCCTTAAAGCCAAAAATGCACCCTGGGGCAAATAGTTAAATGTATTTTTTCATGTTGTTAAAAATATTTTTTACATTTTTCGTTTTTTTGGGTTTATTTGTTTAAAAATTATTTATTTGACATTAGGCAAGTACTCTGTCAAAAAACCAGACCACTCACGTGAAATAAACCAACATTTTTTTTTAATTTTAGTTTATTAACTTTATAACTGTTCTAAATCTTTTATTAACTAAATTACTTGTTTACGTATACTTTAACTAATCTACTGCTAAACGCCAATACACATGCTATATACATGCAACACATTTTTGCATTTAAAATGTACACTAAACATTACTTTGAATGTTTAATTCTTGTCAATCTGGTATTAGAGTTCAAAACATTAAATTCGTAATCAGTGACTCCGAAAACCCCCGAGTAACTAGTTTTAAGTGAAATCGTTAAATTTTTAAAAATTCGTCCTCTATATTGAATCCGCCATTTTGAATTTTTGAAAACTAATCGCGGTTTCGTAATCAGCGACTCCAAAAACCCCCGAGTAACTAGTTTTAAGTGAAATCGTTGAATTTTTAAAAATTCGTCCTCTATATTGAATCCGCCATTTTGAATTTTTGAAAACTAATCGCGGTTTCGTAAACAGCGACTCTAAAAACCCCCGAGTAACTAGTTTTAAGTGAAATCGTTGAATTTTTAAAAATTCGTCCTCTATATTGAATCCGCCATTTTGAATTTTTGAAAACTAATCGCGGTTTCGTAAACAGCGACTCTAAAAACCCCCGAGTAACTAGTTTTAAGTGAAATCGTTAAATTTTTAGAAATTCGTCCGCCATATTGAATCCGCCATTTTGAATTTTTGAAAACTAATAGCGGTTTCGTAATCAGCGACTCCGAAAACCCCCGAGCAACTAGTTTTAAGTGAAATCGTTGAATTTTTTAAAATTCGTCCGCCATTTTAAATTTTTGAAAACTTATAGCGGATTCGTAATCAGCGACCCAAAAATATCGTAGTAACAATTTTTAAGCAAATCTGATGGGTTTTTATTTATTTTGATTTAGATATTTTTCAGGGACCGCTTCTAAAACGAAACTAAATAGAAATTACTTTCGTTTTAGTGTTTGAGTTGACGCGAAACTAAATTAACAAAGTGACTTTAGTTTCAAGTCGACACGAAACTAAAATTAACAAACTGAGTTTAGTTTCGTGTCGACTCAAAACAAAAGACTGAAACACATAATTATTTAGTGTCAACCACAGAAAAATTGTTTCCCTTGCCATCCGTAACTAGAGCAACGTAAGTAATTAATGTAAGTTACGTAACCAGAGTAAATTACGTAACTACAGTAACTTACGAAACCAGAGTAAATTACGTAACTACAGTAACTTACGTAACTAGAGTAAAGTACGTAACTACAGTAACTTGCGTAAATGGTCACACTTACGTAAGTTACGTAACCAGAATAACTTACACAATTAATCAAACTTACACAAGTTACGTAACTTACGTAAATGATGGAATTTACTCAACCAACGCAAATAATCACCATTTACGTAAGTTACGTAATTTACACAAATGGTCAAAATTACTTCATTTGTACAATTAGTCGAACTTACGTAAGTTACGTAAAATGATCAAATTTACTTCGTTTGTGTAATTAATCAAACTTACGTAAGTTGCGTAACTTACGTAAGTTTGATTAATTGCGTAAGTTATTCTAGTTTCGTAACTTACGTGAGTTTGATTAATTGCGTAAGTTATTCTAGTTACGTAACTTCCTTTAACCCTCTGCCTACGCTGACTTATCCCCACTTTAGCGCTTTTGAATGTAATTCCCATAGTCCCCACCAGGCGTCCAAATAGACGATTTAAGATGATAACGGTCACATGAGTAGGCAGAGGGTTAATTATGTAAATTACTATAGTTACGTAATTTACTCTAGTTACATAACTTACATTAATTACTTACGTTGTTCTAGTTACGTAAGTCAGGGGAAACAATTTTTCTATGATTGACACTAAATAATTATGTTTTTCAATCTTTTGTTTTGAGTCGTCACGAAACTAAATCTCATTTGTTAATTTAGTTTTGGGTCGACACGAAACTAAACTCAGTTTGTTAATTTAGTTTCGTGTCGACTTGAAACTAAAGTCACTTTGTTAATTTAGTTTCGTGTCAACTCAAACACTAAAACAAAACTAAACTTTCGAGACGGTCCCTGATATTTTTATCAAAATTAGTACAAAAAAGAATTTTGATTTTGATATTTTTATCAAAATTAATACAAAAAAGAATTTTGATATTGATATTGGAACCAAAACTAAATAGAGTGGAATTTTGATTTTGATATTGGAACCAAAACTAAATAGAGTGAAATTTTGATATTGTAACCGAAACTAAATAGAGTGGAATTTTGATTTTGATATTGTAACCGAAACTAAATAGAGTGGAATTTTGATTTTGATATTGTAACCGAAACTAAATAGAGTGGAATTTTGATTTTGATATTGTAACCGAAACTAAATAGAGTAGAATTTTGATTTTGATATTGTAACCGAAACTAAATAGAGTGGAATTTTGATTTTGATATTGGAATCAGACCATAAAGAACATTTATTTTTGATTCGGTTATCTGAACTAAAACTGAATACAGACTAATTTTGATTCTGATACCCATATCCAAATCAAAACAAAATTATTTTTTAATTTTGTATTGATTCCGTGACGGTCCCTGGTTTTACTACAATTTAAACATTAGCAAGTACTTTTTAGCTAAATTGCAATCGATAACATTTCTTACTTTATTTATTAGTCAGTTAATAAGAGGGATTCAATGTTTTAAAAAGATATTTTTAGCTTAAACATTATGATTTAATGCTAGTCCCCAAACTATGCTTCTGACTGTTTTACTACAATTTAAACATTAGCAGGTACTTTTTACCTGAAATACAATCTATAACATTTCTTACTTTATTTATTAGCTAGTTGATAAGAGGTTTTTAATGTTTATATAAAATATTTTTAGCTTAAAATCTCTGATTTGATGCAGGTCCCCAAACTATGCATCTAACTTTTTTTACTACAATTTAAACATTAGCAAATACTTTTTATCTAATTTGCAATCTATAACATTTCTTACTTTATTTATTAGTCAGTTGATAAGAGGGATTCAATGTTTTAAAAAGATATTTTTAGCTTAAACATTATGATTTAATGCTGGTCCCCAAACTATGCTTCTGACTGTTTTACTACAATTTAAACATTAGCAAGTACTTTTTAGCTTAATTGCAATCTATAACATTTCTTACTTTATTTATTAGTCAGTTGAAAGGAGGGATTAAATGTTTTAGAAAGATATTTTTAATAAAACATTACGATTTGATGCTTTTTCCTAAACTATGCATCTAACTGGTTTACTACAATTTAAACATTAGCAAATACTTTTTACCTGAATTGCAATCGATAACATTTTCTACTTTATTTATTTGTCAGTTAATAAGAGGGATTCAATGTTTTAAAAAGATATTTTAAGCTTAAACATTATGATTTGATGCTGGTCCCCAAACTATGCTTCTAACTGTTTTACTACAATTTAAACATTAGCAAGTACTTTTTAGCTAAATTGCAATCGATAACATTTCCTACTTTATTTATTTGTCAGTTGATAAGAGGGATTCAATGTTTTAAAAACATATTTTATGCTTAAACATTATGATTTTATGCTGGTACCCAAACTATGTTTCTGACTGTTTTACTACAATTTAAACATTAACAAATACTTTTTAGCTAAATTGCAATCTATAACATTTCTTACTTTATTTATTAGTCAGTTGATAAGAGGGATTCAATGTTTTAAAAAGATATTTTATGCTTAAACATTATGATTTGATGGTGGTCCTCAAACTATGCATCTAACTGTTTTACTACAATTTAAACATTAGCAAGTACTTTTTACCTGAATTACAATCTATAACATTTCTTACTTTATTTATTAGTTAGTTGATAAGAGGTATTAAATGTTTATATAAAATATTTTTAGCTTAAAATCTCTGATTTGATGCAGGTCCCCAAACTATGCATCTAACTTTTTTTACTACAATTTAAACATTAACAAATACTTTTTACCTTAATTGCAATCTATAACATTTCTTACTTTTTTTATTAGTCAGTTGATAAGAGGGATTCAATGTTTTAGAAAGATATTTTTAGCTTAAACATTATGATTTAATGCTAGTCCCCAAACTATGCTTCTGACTGTTTTACTACAGTTTAAACATTAGCAGGTACTTTCTACCTGAATTGCAATGTATAACATTTCTTACTTTATTTATTAGCTAGTTGATAAGAGGTTTTAAATTTTTATATAAAATATTTTTAGGTTAAAATCTCTGATTTGATGCTGGTCCCCAAACTATGCTTGTAACTGTTTTACTACAATTTAAACATTAGCAAGTACTTTTTAGCTATATTGCAATCGATAACATTTCTTACTTTATTTATTAGTCAGTTGATAAGAGGGATTCAATGTTTTAAAAAGATATTTTTAGCTTCAACATTATGATTTAATGCTGGTACCCAAACTATGCATCTTACTGTTTTACTACAATTTAAACATTAGCAAGTACTTTTTAGCTTAATTGCAATCTATAACATTTCTTACTTTATTTATTAGTCAGTTGATAGAAGGGATTAAATGTTTTAGAAAGATATTTTTAATTAAACATTACGATTTGATGCTATTTCCTAAACTATGCATCTAACTGGTTTACTACAATTTAAACATTAGCAAATACTTTTTACCTGAAATACAATCTATAACATTTCTTACTTTATTTATTAGCTAGTTGATAAGAGGTTTTAAATGTTTATATAAAATATTTTTAGGTTAAAATTTCTGATTTGATGCTGGTCCCCAAACTATGCTTGTAACTGTTTTACTACAATTTAAACATTAGCAAGTACTTTTTAGCTAAATTGCAATCGATAACATTTCTTACTTTATTTATTAGTCAGTTGATAAGAGGGATTCAATGTTTTAAATAGATATTTTTAGCTTAAACATTATGATTTAATGCTGGTCCTTAAACTATGCTTCTGACTGTTTTACGACAATTTAAACATTAGCAGGTACTTTTTACCTGAATTGCAATGTATAACATTTCTTACTTTATTTATTAGGTAGTTAAGTAGAGGCTTCAAATGTTTAAGAAAGATATTATTATCTTATAAACTCTAATTGACGCTTTCAAATTACTATGAGTAGAATACAAATTAATGTTATAATTTTTAATAAGATTTTCAAAATGTGAATTATAAAATTCTTTTCCTTTATCTACTTGCAAATTTTTCAGTATGCGTTTTTTAATTAAAATAGATTTCATTGCCGCAGTCACATCTTCACCTTTTTTGGACTGTACTGGAACAGCCCAGGCAAACTTTGAAAATGTATCAATGACGGTTAACAGGTACTTGTAACCTTTATTTTCTCTCGCATAAGGTTGCAATTCAACAAGATCAGCTTACCAAGTCTCGTCAAAACCTCGAATGTCAACACTTCTTCGCTTATAATTTTTTCCGGCTGGTTTATGTAACTCTTTCACCAACTGTAGTTTTTGATCCTCCATTGCTAATTGCCTTCAAGTGTGCGCAGTCTGCTGTCTAATTGTAAATTAATGTCTTTGTTGTTAGTCATGCATCATCTCTATATTTCTTTCAATACTGATTCTTAGATTTTCAAAATATTTTTTTATCAAATCTTCTAAATCTAAAATCTTTACAACATTGTCATTTATATCATTTCTCACAGAACCGATTACATCATAGATGGCGTTCGCTTTAGATTCAATAACTTTGTTTACAGTATTCAAGTTTACTGCATCATCGTTGCTCTCAGCATTAGCTACGTTACAAAGTTTCTTATTTTCAATATTAAAATCTCCTTCAGCAGTCAACTTAACCTGCGAATTTCGTTATTTTTTCTTCGAGAGTACAGTTTAGGAGTCAAACTTTGATTCCATTTAAATGGAAAATTGATTTTTCTTATCTAAGTGCATAATAATAGACGTTAAAAAAGGGTATGTTTTTTTGACATAAACAAATGGAATAACTCAGTCAATTTTCACTTTATCGATTTGGTGTAAAGGGAATTAAATTTCATTCGTTTTCACAAAACTTTTCCAAAAAAAAATCCGACCTAGCTTCAAGGAGGGGGGAGTTAGTTTATTTTTTTCAAAAAATTCCTGACTAGTTAATTATCAATATTTTTAATTGCAATTCATACCACTTATAGTTCAATGTATGTATTTTATGAAAAAAAATTGGACATAAGGTTTTGTGCATTTATTTTTAATTTATATCAAGTAAAAGTAAATGTATCCTTTTTTCAACCTCTGAACGTCGGAGTGGGGGTACTCGAAGGAGCGTGATTGTCGCCGCCACAACTCAATTCAGCCTTTCAAATTTGCAAAAATGGTCATAACTTCGTTAATTATTTACCGATTTTAATGATTCTTTTTTTAATTTGATGTATTGTTTTACGCTGAATCCAAAAATGATTTTATATTTTTTTAAAATACAATATTTTTAATAATAAAAACAAAAATTTTTTTAACAAAAAATTTTTAATTATTATTTATAACTCTTGACAAAAAATTCTTTTCGTACATATAATTCCATTGAATTCAAAATAATATTATGACATAAAAAAATTCAAATTAATTATATATAAGTGTGTAGCATCGTTGTATTGATAGTTGAACAGGCGTGCATATGTGAACCTGATGCTACAAGCTTATATATAATTAATTTTAATTTTTTTATGTCATAATATTATTTTAAATTCAATGCAACGAAAAGAATGAAGAATGAAGAATGAAGATGTTCGAAAAGAATTTTTTGTCAAATATGATAAATAATAATTAAAAATTTGTTGTTAAAAATTTTTTCTTTTTTATTATTAAAAATATTGTATTTTGAAAACATATAAAATTATTTTTGGATTGAGCGTAAAAAAATACATCAAATTAAAAAAAGAAAGATAAAAATCGGTAAATAATTAACGAAGTTATGACCATTTTTGCAAATTTGAACAGCTAAATTCAGTTGTGGCGGCGAGAATCACGCTCCTCCGAGTACCCCCACTCCGCCGTTCAGAGGTTGAAAAATGGATACATTTACTTTTACTTATTATAAATTAAAAAAGAATGCACAAAACCTTATGTTTAATTTTTCTACATAAAATACATGTATCAAACTGTAAGTGGTGCGAATTTCAATAAAAAACATTAATAATTAACTTGTCAGGAATTTTATTTTTAAAAAAAGTTAACTTTCCACCTCTTGAAGTTAGATCGGATTTTTTTTTTGAAAAGTTTTGTGAAAACAAATAAAATCAAATGCCCTTTACACGAAATCGATAAAGTGAAAATTGGCTGAGTTATTCCATTTGTTTATGTCAAAAAAACATACCCTTTTTTAACGTCTATTACTATGCACTTAAATAAAAAAAATCAATTTCCCATTTAAATGGAATTAAAGTTAGACTCCTTAACTGTACTCTCCAAGAAAAAAAAACGAAATTCGCAGGTCCAAAAGTGGGGAAATTCCGTTGAAAAATTACATGTTTTTAGTTAACAAATGGAATTATGCATAAACTATTTACCCGATCAAGTTGAATTTTTTTGGGATTTATTCAGCCTCGCAAGAGGAATATTTCTGGGAAGTTAGAAACAAATTCGATAATTATTAACAAAGTTATTAAACAATTAAAAAAGTGCTATTTTTAATGGTTTAAATTCATTTGCAACTAAACTAATTAACCTTTTTCAACGTATGACCAATCATTTGAAAGGTATTTTTAGGCTCTACAACTTTCAATAACAACTTTTTCCTCTAAAATTTAACCGGAAGCAAGGGTCATCGAAAAACTACGTTTCTCGAACTTTGACGATTGTTTACACTATTTTTTGCAACCGGAAATCGAGAGCAAACCATGGGGCTCTTATATGGGGCCCCCAAACTACAAGAAACTATTGAGACTTTTCCAGTTGCACTTTTGTGCACTTTTTGCACTCACCGACTGGCCTAATATTGGCGTGCCTATAAAAAGAATAAAGATAAAATCATATATTTTGATAGCTTTGGTAATCTTCGACCACCTTCGGATCTTGTTAAATATTTTGGTGTTGGTAGCATAAAATATAATCATAAACGATATCAAAACTATAATACATATGTATGCGGACATTTATGTCTTAAATTTTTATGTAAACAATTGAATATTTCTGATTTGTATACTCTGCATATAAATAAATGATATTCTTGGTTTAAATGTCAGTTATTAATTTGACCTCATCATAGACGATTCACTTATTTTAACGTTGTCTGGAAATTCTTCCATCTTAGAATCTCAATTTTTTCCACCAATAGAGTTGTCTAATTTTAAAAATTATGCTCTTGGTCTTGTTGAATTTTTATCTTTTAGTTCTATTCCTAATATAGATGCTGGGAAAAATAAATTTTACGTAGGAAATGAAGAAATTATTATACCCACAGGAAGTTATGAAGTAAGTGATATTGATCAAGTTTTGCATTTAATTTTAAAAAATAAAGGAATTAATTTTAGAATCAAACCAAACAATAATACATTGAAATGTACAGTTTATTGTGATGAAGAAATTAATTTTAAACCCAATGATTCTATAGGTAGTTTTGTTAGGATTTTCTCCTCGCAAATTAAAAGCTCAAGAATACCATGAGTCTGATCAACCAGTGTCAATCATTAAAATAAATTCATTAAGAGTAGAATGTAATATAACAACGGGAGCATACATCAATGGTGAAAAAGTGCATACAATTCATGAATTTTTTCCTATTGTTCCACCAGGATATAAAATAGTGGAAGTACCAAATCACGTCATTTACTTGCCAGTCGCTGTCAAGACAATAGACTATACTCAATTGCGAATTGTAGACCAAGACGGAAATTTACTTAATTTTCGAGGGGAAACTTTAACAATAAGGCTTCATATTAAATCCTTAAAATAATGGGTATTGTTTTTAATAATAGTAAAAGGATTGGTTTTGGTTACAAAATTAAAACACCATGCCAGAATCAAATCAGTCGTCGGCGAATCTTGAAGAGATTAACACCTCAGAACCTGCAACTACTGAAAAATCTCGGTCTAAAGATTGTAAAAAAAGAAAGAGAGTAAAAAAGAGATTTAAGGTTATTTTTACTTGTATTTGTGCATTTGTATTTCAACGTATTATTATTTGCTATGGAAGGGAAAATTTTAAATATTGATTTACCAGTAATTTTTGATGAATCTATTGCTCATTATGAAGTTCATGCGCAACAACCATACACCTCATCAACATATAACAATAGTGATGAAATCCGCATCACGGTACAGAATCAGGATCATTGCTTATTTCCAAGCAAAAGCTCGATTCACATAACTGGAAAACTCGAGAAACCTGATGAAACAGCTCTAGAGCGTACAAATTTAATTTCTAATGGCATATGTCATTTATTTGAAGAAGCAAAGTATGAAATTAATGGTGTAGAAATTGATAAAAATAAAAATGTTGGTCTTACAAGTTTAATGAAAAATTATATTTCTCTCGATTCTAGTCAAAATAAATTTCTTGAAAATGTTGGCTGGTTAGAATTTACCAATGAACCAACCTTAACAAATGCGCAAGGTTATTTTGATGTTTGTATTCCTCTGAGTATGATTTTTGGTTTTGCTGAAGATTACCAAAAAGTCATTATTAACGCTAAACATGAGCTTATTTTAATCAGATCAAAAACTGATGCTAACGCAGTGTTGCAAGTAGCACCTTTAGAAGAGTTTAAAATTGTCATTGAAAAAATTGAATGGTTATTACCATACATAAAATTATCAGATGCTCGAAAGTTTAAATTGTTAAAATATATTGAAAAAGATCCATCTATTCCAATAAGTTTTAGAACTTGGGAATTGTATGAATATCCTTTATTACCAATTACTCCTAAGCACATTTGGAGTGTGAAAACTTCAAGTCAATTAGAGAAACCTAGATTTATTGTATTAGGGTTTCAGAGAAACAGAAAAAATAATACAGTTCAAAACTCTAGTTATTTTGATCATTGTGATTTATCTGATGTAAAATTATTTTTAAATTCACAATGTTATCCTTATTGCAACATGAATCTGAATATTGGTAGAAACCAGTACTCTACTTTATATGAAATGTTGACAAATTTTCAAGCATCTTATTATAGTAAAGAGTCTCAACCAATTTTATTAAAAAAAGAATTTTTACAATATGCTCCTTTAGTTGTAGTGGATTGTTCAAAACAAAATGAGTCTTTAAAAAGTGGACCAGTTGATATCCGCCTAGAATTTGAATCAAAAGAAAATTTTCCCGCCAATACTTCAGCTTATTGCTTAGTTTTGCATGACCGCATCGTTGAATATAAACCAATCAGTGGAATTGTTAAAAAAATTGTTTAACTTTAAGCTTATATATATTTAACTCTTTACGCGTAATGAGATTAGTTGATTTAAAAATGCAGTACTTGATAGATGTGCAAGGATTTAAATTGCCAATTAATAAATTTGTTTTAAAAGAATTAGCTATAGTTTCTGTAAATAATGATTCAATACCAATAAATATGGTTTTCCAACCTCCTTGTCCATGGAATTGCGTCACAAACAAATATAAATGTATCAATCGTTAGTTAGAAAATAATTTCCATGGTATTCGTTGGAATGCTGGTGATGTACCGTACGTTTATTTAAAAGAAATTTTAGAAAATCTGTTTAAAGAAGCAAAGACAATTTATGTTAAAGGTTTAGAGAAGAAAAAATGGTTAAAAAGCTTAATCGATGAAAAATATTGTATTGAAATTATCGACATAAATGATTTGAATTGTCCTTCATTAAAAAAGTTAAACATTGAAACATGTATTGGAACTTGTTCAAAACATTTAATCAACAAGAAAACTTTTACTTGTGGTCTTCAGAATGTTATAAACTTAAAAACTTGGTTCTGCAAAAACTGTAATATTTGAGCATTTTAGTTGAGAATGTATTCTATTTTTTTGCTCAATAAAATTATAAAATATCCATTGGACTGTAATTATTATTTCTAACCTAACCTAATTGTTTTCAGGAATAAGAAACGACATTTATTTTGAATACATTTATTTATTTAAACATATTTATTATAATAAATTACAATTTTTTTTAAATATAATTTATTGTAAAAATTGTATAAAGCGAATAGTAGAGAACTAATACAAACTACATTTTAAATAAATATTTACATTTTATACATCAATTTCATCTATTTCCATTGGATCATGCTGTTGGTAACCCCAAGGAAGTGTGTCAGTTTTCCCTGGTATCAAAATTCTTTTATCATCCTGCCAACTTAGAGCAATTTTATTTTGTTTGACAGTGAATACTTCATGTTTTTTGCTGCGTATAAAGTGCTGAGATCGGATCAGGTTTTCATTTTCATTGAGAGTATGCTTAAAATCATCGAAACCTATTTTTTTTAAAGTTGAATATTTTACCCCTTTTGCTTTCTTTTTAGCTTCCTCATCACCCCATAACTTGAATGCATATAGTTTCGATCTTAAACCTATAAATTCGTCTACAATTTTACCGTTATTTTCGTCTTTCATAAGACCCAGGATTTTTTTATTTGCAAGTGGTGTATTATAAATGTTGTTTTCAGGATAATCGGATGTATCGAATTTATGTAAATCTCTTTTAATATAATCATAAAAATTTGGTACTGTGATGTGATAAACAAGACTGTCAGTATCTGTGTAGAGTAATTTTGCAGAATCACTGAACGTCTCTTTAATGTAATTGTAATGAAAGTCATATGTTATTATTTTTGATATGTCTAAAATAGTGAATCCTATGTAAATTGGTTTGTTAAAGTATACCTTTGTTTTATTCATCTCAATAATGACCATATCTTTATCGAATATGGTGCAACTATGAAAGTTTGGTTGAGCAATTAAATTTTTCGCGCAATACCTTCCCTCCCATTTTGTTATTAATCTAACATCTTTGTGTTTTCTAACATTTTCCATTGTCTTGCCAAATACGGAATTGTTCATTAGCTTGTAAAAATTCTTCTCAAATTCATTACTCGATTTTTTTCTAAGCTCGGTATTTAAATCAATGTAGGGTTTTAACCACTGCTTTTGCTTAAATTTTAAAACTCTATGTATTTTAGTTAATTTCATTCCCAAAGATAAATATAGCTTTAAATCTAATCTAATCTAAATCTACTTCAAGAATATATCCTTCAGGAGAATCATCTGGAATATTTAAGAAAAAGTCATTGCTATAATTTTCAAACCATTCAAAATCTGTATAAGGCAAGCTTTCGCTCATAGAAGCACCATACTGATTATTTATATCGAAATACATAATGTAAGATTCTGGTATTAGGGGATTAAAATCTTTTTCCATAAATCTATTATTAGCTTTCGCGTATCTGTTTGAGCATTGTGAAACTCCACCTCTTATACCTTTTTCAATAAAAAGCAACATTTCTACATCTGTCAACAAATCAAGTTTTATGTCTGTGTACTTTAGCATAGCGTCAAATGCCAGTCCTGGGGCAGTATAGTAATGTAACGCGTCCAAGTTATAAGTTGTAAAAAAAGTTTTTCTAAAATTTTCAAAAATATCAGCAAGTAGTAAAACGTCAGTCTGTAAATACAAGTTAGAGTATTCTAATATTGTTTTTAAATTAAACGTTTTCCATACATTACAAGCATGTTCCTAGTCTTCGTCTGAAATATGTGAGTCATTCAATTTAGAGTAAAAAGAATCTTTTAGAGGCAATTGACCTTCTTCTAATTTTTCCCAGCTACTAACATATTCGTAAGGAAATATTCCTTTTCTTGTCAATAAATTAAACTTGTCCATATTTTTACAATACTTTTTAGTAATTTTTTTCTCATCATTTTCAAGATAGGAGGATAATTTGTCTAAACTGCTGGGCATAAATCTAAATGAATCAAGAAATCTTAATACTACTTTGGTACCCTTCACATATTTTGAAAATGAAATGTACTTTTCTTTGTTTATTGGTAACAGTTTCATTTCACCCTCAAAAGACGTTGCTAAAGCTTTAATAATGAAATGTCATATCCTGACAAGTTGTGAAAAATTATGGGAACAACATGCGAATCTTTATAATTTACATTGCAACCTTGATGTGCTGGACCACGATATTTTCCCGTGAAATGACAATGATCGCGGTGTTTAATGTCATCATCTTCAAAAGGTTTTTCACAAATATGACAAACTGTTGCTGTGTCAAATTGAATTTGTTGTAAAATAGTTAAATTTTCCATTGGAATAATATTTGTAAAATAAGAGTTTGCTTTTTCAGCTAATTGTTTTAATTCAGCCATGAACCAATCAACTCAATCTGGACCTCGATATGATTTAAATTCTGAAAGAGATTCATTAAAATTGCAATGTACATAGAAAGCAAAACTTGTCGGGATATGTTTTTGGTATGTTGATGTGTTTGTGTTTGTACTTGCTATAGGTTCTAGGAGACTTTCAGTGTCGGCATAAACGACAAAGGGGACATTTTCTTTATTTCTGTAATTTTTAAATTTTAAAATTTTATCCTCTTCTTTAGGCAAAATTACTCGACACATGTTTATTTTATCACAATCAATTTTATGATTATTAAATGATTTTTCATATTTAAAATAACATAAACATCTATCACAAAGTATGGTTTGATTTCGATCTTTTGTTATTTGAGATTTTACTAAACGAGATAAATTATTGATTAATGCAAAATGATAAACTTTGTTAATTTGAAAATTATTATCATCATTATCACCGTCTAAATCAAGTTCTGTATTTTCAATCATTAATAAGTGATAAGTAGGTTCATCTGATTTGTTTTTACTTAAATAAAGTGGAACAATTTCATTCTTTTTATTACTGCTTTTATCAAATCCGTACACATTAATACTTAAATTGTTTAATTTTTCAAATTTTGGAATATCGCTGAGAGAAATGGGGAATTCAAAATCATCAAACTTTAAATTAGTATCTTTAAAGTGAGGATACGAACTTGTACAATCTACGTGACTATTCGCTGGAAAACGTTGTGCAATGATAGACCATAAAAAACAGTATTTATCAAAATTTTTAACATTAATAACAGCTCTTTTATCGATTATAAATTTTGTCATTCTTATAAAAGTTGAGTATCCAGCCGCAAGAGGAACATATTTATTTATATTAACACTTAAATTTATAATTTCATTTAAAGACCAACCTGACTTTTTTTGTTGAAAATCATCAATCTTAACAAAAAGTTTTTCACGAATTTTATGATCAAACCATTCATCAAAGTTTGGTGATTCTAAAATTTTTGAATTTTTAGTATTGAAATATTTAATATCTTCAATTTCCTCACCTTCTTCTAAAACAGTATAATTTGCCGCAAGAACAACATTAACTTTCATGTTTCCCATCTTTTTAAATGCATTTTTTAATCGAGAAATGATCATTTTCTTTGCATCACTAAGAAAACTGTCCATATTTTTATGTTTTAAATTAATAACTACACCTGTTCTAATTCGATTCTCAAAAGCATTATCTAATTCTTCCCACCTGATCCATCTCTCATCCTTTTTAAATAAACCAGTTCCTGTTCTTCTTAGTTTCTTAAACTTTCTGCTATTTGCTTTCAATAGTCCAATAGTTGACAAAATCTTTTTTTTCTCTCCACATGACACAGATCCATTTCTGAACAATTTATTCAGTAATCTAATGTTTTTTACACTATTATTTATCCAAAAATTTAATTCCTCTGTTGTAGTTTTTTTACTTAATGTTTTAAAAGCATTGTTCATAATTGTTACAAAATTTTTACAATAACTTGAGCTTTTATCACTTTCCACAACTTTAATTCCTGCATTTAATTTATCCAAATTCATTTTTATCACTTGTATTGAAACTGTCAATTTTTTTCACTACAATGATTAACTCCGATCAGACTAAAATTAAACTTTTAACTATAGCGATTTTTATAAAACGAGATGTTTAAGCGCACTTGAATTTCACGATGTTTTTCTGATATGTTGATTCAACAACTTAAACTGCAGGAATGATTTTGTTAAGAAAAATTGCCTTCTTTATATACACAAATTATGACTAATTTTACTTCAAGTTAATTATGGTTTTCTTAGAATGGTGGTAAAAAACAAAAACAGGAAATTCCAATGATAATGAGTCATCAACCCCATTTTGCGAAAAAACAAAGAAATTATGCGTCATCGTTAAAGAATGCACCCTGCAAAAAACAAAAACAGCAAATACCAATAAAAAATTCCAAAATTCTAAGTCATCAACCCCTATGGAAAATTCTAGGATTGTTTTATAATTCCAAGTAATTAAATAAATTCCAAGAATCACATTTGAATCATGATCTCAATACCCCCCCCCCCCGAAAATTCTAGGAAGTATGACGTCATATCCGGCTCAGCATAACAGTCTGAATATTCCCCCCCATGGTTTGAGTCTTGGCTAAGGGGTTTGAGTCTGGGCTAAAAGTGTCGGTAACATGTCGGTGCAGGGATCTGTGTCTAGAACCCTCCCTGTATATCTACTTGCAATCTATAACATTTCTTACTTTATTTATTAGTCAGTTGATAGGAGGGATTAAATGTTTTAGAAAAATATTTTTAATTAAACATTATGATTTGATGCTATTTCCTAAACTATGCATCTAACTGGTTTACTACAATTTAAACATTAGCAAATACTTTTTACCTGAATTGCAATGTATAACATTTCTTACTTTATTTATTAGCTAGTTGATAAGAGGTTTTAAATGTTTATATAAAATATTTTTAGGTTAAAATCTCTGATTTGATGCTGGTCCCCAAACTATGCTTCTAACTGTTTTACTACAATTTAAACATTAGCAAGTACTTTTTAGCTAAATTGCAATCGATAACATTTCCTACTTTATTTATTTGTCAGTTGATAAGAGGGATTCAATGTTTTAAAAAGATATTTTAAGCTTAAACATTATGATTTAATGCTGGTACCCAAACTATGCTTCTGACTGTTTTACTACAATTTAAACATTAGCAGGTACTTTTTACCTGAAGTACAATCTATAACATTTCTTACATTATTTATTAGCGAGTTGATAAGAGGTTTTAAATGTTTATATAAATTTTTTTTAGCTTAAAATCTCTGATTTGATGCAGGTCCCCAAACTATGCATCTAACTTTTTTTACTACAATTTAAACATTAACAAATACTTTTTAGCTTAATTGCAATCTATAACATTTCTTACTTTATTTATTAGCTAGTTGATAAGAGGTTTTAAATGTTTATATAAAATATTTTTTGCTTAAAATCTCTGATTTGATGCTGGTCCCCAAACTATGCTTCTAACTGTTTTACTACAATTTTAACATTAGCAAGTACTTTTAGCTAAATTGCAATCGATAACATTTCTTACTTTATTTATTAGTCAGTTGATAAGAGGGATTCAATGTTTTTAAAAGATATTTTAAGCTTAAACATTATGATTTAATGCTGGTACCCAAACTATGCTTCTGACTGTTTTACTACAATTTAAACATTAGCAGGTACTTTTTAGCTAAATTGCAATCGATAACATTTCTTTTTTTTTTTTTTTTTTTTTTTTTTTATTCACGGGGGAGAAGAGGAAATGCATTTACGCATCCCCAGGAAGATCCCACTTACCTGGGGTATGTCGGACTCGTACAAAATGCAAGGAAAAAAAAGAAACCTCACATACCTGCTTTTAACGGCAGTCACCCTACCGACTAAAACCTCTTCTTGTTTCCCCTGGGTTTCGAACCTTTTATCCACCTACGGAACTACCTAGTGGCTTCAGACTTCGTAGATGAATGGTTCCATGTAGTCGCTGGCGCGACTCTCCCGTGCCGCTCTTGTTCTGGCCTTATTTTCTCCTTGTCCTTGACAAAGTCTTCTTAGCTTCCTCTAAGGCAGTCCTGAAGACCTTGCACCGACCTGATCCGGCGACGTGTTGGATGTCCTCCTTTTCGCCGAACTTCGCCTGGCATAAGAAGCAGCATGAGCTCTTCTTACAATCTGCTACCTTATGGCCGGCTTCTCCGCACTTGAAGCACGCAGCCGACCTGTCTACCTCTTGGCAATCTCTTCCTATGTGGCCGTAGCCAAGGCACCTATGGCACCTTGTGACCGTAGTTCTTCTTCTGATCTGGCAGGACACGAACCCAATTTTAATGTGTCCTATTTTCTCCAGCTTATCTGCATCCTCTTGGCTGGTGACAACGACAGCGAGCTTTACTCCTCGCTTGTTTGGGCCAAGGACCGCCACCCTTCTGCTCCCTGCTGGCACCGTAGAGATTTGCTCCAGGGCATTCAAAACGTCTTCCTTTTCAGTAAGGGCATCCATATCGCGGATTTCCAACGTAGTTTGCCGGACCGCAATCTGCACCTTACCCAAATCGCCGATTACCTTTGTCACCTCCTCGGTGAACAGCTTCTTGTTGGAAGACCCTCCAATTTTAATGAGAAGGTCTCCTTTTTTAGTGGGTAAAGCTCCCACAACCCTTGTCTGGCTGGCCTCCAAGTCAGCCTCCCTTCGAACCTTCGCCAGCACTTCAGCGAAAGTTTTTCCTTCGGCCACTTTAACGATCACTGTGGCTCTTCCCTTCTTGACCTGGTCTGGCTTTGGAACCGTTTTGTTCCCCTTGCCTCCAGTCTTTTTTGGTTTCTCCTCCTTTTTCCTTTTTGGATCCTTCGCAGGGTCAGGATCACTTCTCTTCCGCTTCTGAGCATCCAAGACGACGTTTCTCAACACGATCGCGTTACAGCGATCTCGTCTAGCTCTACGATCCTGTCTGGCCTCTTCCGACCAAGTCAATCCCTGGTAGAGACTCTCATCCTTTTTCGTAGCTGCTGCGTGCTTCTCCTTTACGTCCCTTATGAGCGATGTTAAGCTTCTGAGTCCATCCTTGATTGTCCTATTGACATTCTTCTGGACTTCACAGGACTTCAGCATCTTGCTGACCTCCTCCTCCATTTCTAGAATGCTCGCTGCCTCTTCCTCCCGCAGCTTAATGCATTCATCTCGATCTTGGTTGCAGCTTGCAATGTCCTTTGCCGAGGCATTACTGAAGACAGAAATGCAGCTGGCTTGACTCGTCACGCTGCTTGTACTCCCTCGTCTCTCCGACCTGTCCACGATGATCTGTGGCACTACCAACGCGTTGTTGCCCTCCTGCATCCTTGGGATTCAATGTTTTAAAAAGATATTTTAAGCTTAAACATTATGATTTAATGCTGGTCCCCAAACTATGCTTCTGACTGTTTTACTACAATTTAAACATTGGCAGGTACTTTTTACCTGAAATACAATCTATAACATTTCTTACTTTATTTATTAGCTAGTTGAGAGGTGGGATTAAATGTTATAGAAAGATATTTCTTGCTTATAATTTCTGATTTGTTCAAGGTTCCTAAACTATGCATCTAACTGGTTTACTACAATTTAAACATTAGCAAATACTTTTTAGCTAAATTGCAATCTATAAAATTTCTTACTTTATTTAACAGTCAGTTGATAAGAGGGATTCAATGTTTTAGAAAGAAATTTTTAGATTAAACATTATGATTTGAAGCTGGTCCCCAAACTATGCATTTAACTGTTTTACTACAATTTAAACATTAGCAAGTACTTTTTTTCCTTAATTGCAATCTATAACATTTCTTACTTTATTTATTAGCCAGTTGAGAGGTGGGATTAAAGGTTATAGAAAGATATTTCTTGCTTATAAATTCTGATTTGTTCAAGGTTCCCAAAATATGCATCTAACTTTTAAAATAAAATTTAAACATTAGTAAATACTTTTTAGCTAAATTGCAATCTATAACATTTCTTACTTTATTTATTAGTTAGTTGAAAGGAGGAATTAAATGTTTATCTAAAATATTTTAAGCTTAAACATTATGATTTGATGCTGGTCCCCAAACTATGCATCTAACTGTTTTACTACAATTTAAACATTAGCAAGTACTTTTTACCTGAATTGCAATGTATAACATTTCTTACTTTATTTATTAGCTAGTTGATAAGAGGGTTAAATGTTTTAGAAAGATATTTTTAGATTAAACATTATGATTTGATGCTGATCCCCAAACTATGCATCTAACTGTTTTACTACAATTTAAACATTAGCATTTGCTAGTACTTTTTACCTGAATTACAATTTATAACATTTCTTGCTTTATTTATTAGCTAGTTGATAAGAGGTTTTAAATGTTTATATAGAATATTTTTAGCTTAAAATCTCTGATTTAATGCAGGTCCCCAAACTATACATCTAATTTTTTTTAAACAATTTAAACATTCGCAAATAATTTTTAGCTAAATTGCAATCTATAACATTTCTTACTTTTTTTATTAGTCAGTTGATAAGAGGGATTCAATGTTTAAGAAAGTTATTTTAGGCTTAAACATTATGATTTGATGCTGGTCCCCAAACTATGCATCTAACTGTTTTACTACAATTTAAACATTAGCAATTACTTTTATCCTAAATTGCCATCTATAACATTTCTTACTTTATTTATTAGCTAGTTTATAAGAGGTTTTAAATGTTTATATAAAATATTTATTTATTATTTATTTATTTATTTATTTATTTTTTTATTTTTTTTTATATAAAATATTTTTAGGTTAAAATACGTAATTTAATGCTGGTCCCCAAACTATGCATCTAACTGTTTTACTACAATTTAAACATTAGCAAGTACTTTGTAGCTAAATTGCAATCTATAACATTTCTTACTTTATGTATTAGTCAGTTGATAAGAGGGATTCAATGTTTTAGAAAGAAATTTTTAGATTAAACATTATGATTTGAAGCTGGTCCCAAAACTATGCATCTAACTGTTTTACTACAATTTAAACATTAGCAAGTACTTTTTAGCTAAATTGCAATCTATAACATTTCTTACTTTATTTATTAGTCAGTTGATAAGAGGGATTCAATGTTTTAAAAAGATATTTTTAGCTTAAACATTATGATTTGAAGCTGGTCCCAAAACTATGCATCTAACTGTTTTACTACAATTTAAACATTACCAAGTACTTTTTAGCTAAATTGCAATCTATAACATTTCTTACTTTATTTATTAGTCAGTTGATAAGAGGGATTCAATGTTTTAGAAAGAAATTTTTACATTAAACATTATGATTTGAAGCTGGTCCCCAAACTATGCATCCTAACTGTTACTACAATTTAAACATTAGCAAGTACTTTTTACCTAAATTGCAATCTATAACATTGCTTACTTTAATTATTAGTCAGTTGATAAGAGGGATAAAAAGTTTTAGAAAAATATTTTTAGCTTAAACATTATTTAAACATTAGCAAATACTTTTTAGCTAAATTGCAATCTATAACATTTCTTACTTTATTTAACAGTCAGTTGATAAGAGGGATTCAATGTTTTAAAAAGATATTTTAAGCTTAAACATTATGATTTAATGCTGGTGCCAAAACTATGCATCTAACTGTTTTACTACAATTTAAACATTAGCAAATGGGCAATTCTCTGGAACCCTTAACCTTTAAGTGTCTCATATTTATTATATAATTACTCAATATACATCAAATATTTTATAAAAAAAATTATTGTTCCATGTAAAGAATGTTTTATAATATTAAAATACGTTCGTTTCAAAATTATTAAATTATGTTTAGTAATTAATATATATTTTTTAATGTTGAAAAGTAAGCAAATGAAGAGTGTCCCTTTAGGCAGTTACGAAAACATAAACTAATTTTATAAGTTGGCACATTAAAATAGAATTGAACGACGAATACATAAATGTAAATGAATATCTAAGGATTATTTTAAGAGTAATTTGAAAATAATTCGCATTTGGAAAACAAATATATTTAATTTCAAAAACTTTCCCTTAGTTTCGTGTCAGGACCGTAAATGCAAACGTACTTGCAAATATTACAAGAGTGACTTCATAAAATGAATTCATCAATATATAGAATGAAAGTTTAAAACTTACTGAAACTGTGGCCAGTTGAAATTTTTATGTGCAATAATTTATATTGAAATTATTGAAGAGTATTGTTCTTGAATTCGGCAGAGAACACGATTATGTCAGGACCGTAAATAACTCGGCACAACTAAAGGAAGCTATAAAAGTTATCAAATTTGTATGCACATTTGCACAATTATTTTTTTTACCTATGTGTAAGAGCACGCCTTAAAATTTTCAATTATTATTGAAATATAAGAAAGTACTTGTGAGAATGTCAGGACCGAAATAGTCAGGACCGTAAAAAATGTTTTTTTGTCACAATAATTTAGAATTTCAAGGTTGGCAGTGTAGAAAATTGACAACTTCATTTTTAACTTTAAAAGTTGTTGAATGTTTTGTTTTGACATTTCAAAACAAAAATAAAAATAATTAATCAAACTGAAAAGAAGTTAAAATTCCAAATAATGAGGGAGGTAAAGGAAATTTCTAATAAAAAAGCAGACCAAATGAGAGAAAAAAGAAAAAAAAATAAAGAAAAAAGGGGAAAAAAACAGAATATTAAAAAAACTTGCGTCAGGAACGAAAATTGTTAAGGTTATTTTTAAAAAATATTGAAATTGAGAAAAGTTTAACTGAATAAATAAATAATAATAATAATAATAATTAAATTCACTAATTTTTATTAAAATAATTTATAAATATAATAAAATATATAATTAAAATTACATTTATTTGAGAATTATTTAAAGTATTCTAATTCTTCGCAGAAATCCAATTATGTTCAAAAATTTACAAAATTTCAATTATCTATATAAAAAATCTGTCCGCGCAAGCACGGACACATTCTCATCCGCGCTTCGCGCGGGGGCTCGCTTCGCTCGCAAGTTTCAGCGCGCCTCGGGGCGCGCGATTATTGATCGTCGCGCTTCGCGCTCCGGCGATTATTTCGCACGTCGCGCTACGTGTGTTGTTGCGCGCTTCGCGCGCAAATGGCTCGCTTCGCTCGCCGGGGTCTGCAATTGTTGTGCATTATTTATGTTCTTATTTCCTATTATATGTTTCATAAAACAGTTTTTTTTTCTTAAAGTTACTACGACTTTAAGGATTACATTCTCATCACATGTTTTAGTTTGCTGATGATTGCGATATTAAGTGAATTTAAATGTATATTTTTGGTCTTGATGATTAAAATTGTAAAGTTATTTTTAATTATACTAACTCTCTTAGTAAAAACATGATTTGCAGAAGCAGCTAAAATATTTTTAAAGAATTAGTATCAAATTTTTTGTGTAGTGTAGACCGGAGCGTAATGACTAACTTTTCACTCTCTGTTTATTTACTCAGACATTTTTGTTTTAATTAAGTGTTTATCTCCTAAAAAAGTTACTCTGGTATATTACTTTCTCATATGTGATGAGAATGTAAAAAACCATTTCCAACAAGATAGGACCAAAAATTGAAATGTAAAAAGGGGTCACACCAGCACAACTGTATTAAAAAAATTTCATTGATTTTCTAAAATGTTATATCTTTTATGAATATATTTTAGTTATAACATTTTAGAAAACCAATAAAATTTTTTTAACCCAGTTGACCTCGCCTGACCCAAAAACTTAAAAAAAATTAAGTTTCTATGAAAAAATGTTGTAGAGAAAAGTTGTTTGTATTTTTCTAATCGAAAGTAATATAAAATTAAAAATATTAAAATTTGAAAAAATTGAATTTTCAAAATTTTGAAACTACTGTAGTTTGTGTAGTTTTCGACGAAAATGGCTGGCTAACGAACTCGATCTGTATTTTAACAGTAACTTTGTGCATGCAAAGTTGCAAGTTGATGCAATAAGTTTTTCAAGAGTTATCGTAGGGACACCATTGTGTCTACAGACAGACACGAAGACATGCATACAGACCGACACTTTTTCTAGACCATGTTTAACAGACTCAGGGGACTCCAAAACGTCGAGATTTCATGAAATTAGCGAAAGTCAATTTTCGACCAAAACTAATACTTTCTCATATGATGAGAATGTAATAAAAAATTAGTTTTTTGCAAATAAGTCGAAAAGTTTTAAGTTTAGTGAAAAGTTGTCAACAGCAAAGTTGTAGCTGATGGTAAGACGAGAAAAAAAGTCTCTGGTAGCAAGCTCCCATAGGCAATAGTTTTGGAGATAATTGAGTCGGAATATGGATTTTTTGTTAAAAAAATGATAAAAAATATATGTATACGGTGGTTTTTCCGGAAATTACTAGTTTTTGGTTGATGTGAGCATTTTTTGAGTACAATGGGGTGAGAATATGTGGAAATTAATGTAATAATTTTTTTCTCTTTGAGAAATTTTGATTTTTAGCGTTATTTTCGGATTTTTGAGTATTTTTTTGTTATTTAAGAGCCTATAACTCCGAAATTTGACTTTCTATGAAAAAATGTTGTAGAGGAAAGTTGTTTGTATTTTTCTAATCTAAAGTAATATAAAGTTAAAAACATTGAAATTTGAAAAAATTGAATTTTTAAATTTTTGAAAGTACTGTAGTTTGTGTAATTTTCGACGAAAATGGCTGGCTTACGAACTCGATCTGTATTTTAACACTAACTTTGTGCATGCAAAGTTGCAAGTTGATACAATAAGTTTTTCAAAAGTTATCGTAGGGACACCATTGTGTCTACAGACAGACACGAAGACATGCATACAGACCGACACTTTTTCTAGACCATGTTTAACAGACTCAGGGGACTCCAAAACGTCGAGATTTCATGAAATTAGCGAAAGTCAATTTTCGACCAAAACTAATACTTTCTCATATGATGAGAATGTAATAAAAAATTAGTTTTTTGCAAATAAGTCGAAAAGTTTTAAGTTTAGTGAAAAGTTGTCAACAGCAAAGTTGTAGCTGATGGTAAGACGAGAAAAAAAGTCTCTGGTAGCAAGCTCCCATAGGCAATAGTTTTGGAGATAATTGAGTCGGAATATGGATTTTTTGTTAAAAAAATGATAAAAAATATATGTATACGGTGGTTTTTCCGGAAATTACTAGTTTTTGGTTGATGTGAGCATTTTTTGAGTACAATGGGGTGAGAATATGTGGAAATTAATGTAATAATTTTTTTCTCTTTGAGAAATTTTGATTTTTAGCGTTATTTTCGGATTTTTGAGTATTTTTTTGTTATTTAAGAGCCTATAACTCCGAAATTTGACTTTCTATGAAAAAATGTTGTAGAGGAAAGTTGTTTGTATTTTTCTAATCTAAAGTAATATAAAGTTAAAAACATTGAAATTTGAAAAAATTGAATTTTTAAATTTTTGAAAGTACTGTAGTTTGTGTAATTTTCGACGAAAATGGCTGGCTTACGAACTCGATCTGTATTTTAACACTAACTTTGTGCATGCAAAGTTGCAAGTTGATACAATAAGTTTTTCAAAAGTTATCGTGGCGACACCATTGTGTCTACAGACAGACACGAAGACAGACATACGGACAGACACTTTTTCTAGACCATGTTTAACAGACTCAGGGGACTCCAAAACGTCGAGATTTCATGAAATTAGCGAAAGTCAATTTTCGACCAAAACTAATACTTTCTCATATGATGAGAATGTAATAAAAAATTAGTTTTTTGCAAATAAGTCGAAAAGTTTTAAGTTTAGTGAAAAGTTGTCAACAGCAAAGTTGTAGCTGATGGTAAGACGAGAAAAAAAGTCTCTGGTAGCAAGCTCCCATAGGCAATAGTTTTGGAGATAATTGAGTCGGAATATGGATTTTTTGTTAAAAAAATGATAAAAAATATATGTATACGGTGGTTTTTCCGGAAATTACTAGTTTTTGGTTGATGTGAGCATTTTTTGAGTACAATGGGGTGAGAATATGTGGAAATTAATGTAATAATTTTTTTCTCTTTGAGAAATTTTGATTTTTAGCGTTATTTTCGGATTTTTGAGTATTTTTTTGTTATTTAAGAGCCTATAACTCCGAAATTTGACTTTCTATGAAAAAATGTTGTAGAGGAAAGTTGTTTGTATTCTTCTAATCTAAAGTAATATAAAGTTAAAAACATTGAAATTTGAAAAAATTGAATTTTTAAATTTTTGAAAGTACTGTAGTTTGTGTAATTTTCGACGAAAATGGCTGGCTAACGAACTCGATCTGTATTTTAACACTAACTTTGTGCATGCAAAATTGCAAGTTGATACAATAAGTTTTTCAAAAGTTATCGTGGCGACACCATTGTGTCTACAGACAGACACGAAGACAGACATACGGACAGACACTTTTTTTAGACCATGTTTTTCGGACTCAGGGGACCCCAAAACGTCGAGATTTCATGAAATTAGCGAAAGTCAATTTTCGACCAAAACTAATACTTTCTCATATGATGAGAATGTAAAAATAAAATTCCTCTCCGACATTCAATTATTTTTAAAAATTATAATAAAATTCTTGGCGGAATTTCAATTATTTTTAATACAATTTTCATAAAATTTCTCAAATGAAATTATTCTTAAAAATTTTATTAAAATTTGTCAAGAGAATGAAATTATTTAAAAATTTTGTTGATAAAATTCTTTATATGAAAATTCAATTTTTAAAAACATTTAATTATTTAATAAAGTATTTATTTTTGTAATTAAATAATTGAAATCTCGTAGAATTTTCTAATAAATATTGATTTAAAAATGAATTTCAGTTAAAACTTTAGATTGTAATTGAATATTGAAAGCATTATAGTGTGGAATTTTTAGAAATAATTGAATTTTCAAAAGGTTTCAAAATTAAAATCTCTGAAAATTTGAACTTTTCATACTTTTAATTAAGATTTCTGAAGAATTAAATTTTTTTCAAAAAGTTTAATGGAATTTTTTTTAATTATTGAAAGTTTTTAATTTTTAATACATTTAATTGAAGTCTCTCAGAATAATCAAAATTTCATAAAATTAAGTAGTAAAAAAAAATTGAAAATTCTCAAAGAACTTTTTCAAAAATTATTTTAAAATATTGACTTCAAGAAGAATTTTAGTTGAAAATTCTAGAAATGAATAATCGTAATGATAAAAATAATTTTTGAATAAGTTACAGTAACAAAGTAGCAAGATTAAATTATTATAAGTTATTGAATTTGAAATTTTTGAAAATTTTAATTTCTATATGAAAAAATAATGATTAAATATTTATTTAAAAATTAAGTTATTAATATTTTCGAATAATTTTCGTATTAAAAACCTGTAAAAATTCCGTTTTTTAACCTGGAAAAGTCAGGGAATTTGAAAAGAGCAAAAGCGTGGTAACCTTGTTATTAATTGTAAGTTAAAAAAACTAATTCTTTTCAATTATTTCCCACAGCAAAAATGTATCAAGTTTTACTGGACCTTGTGTTGAGAAATGTTCAGAATCAGCTACGATCTCATTGACAGAAGAAATACTCTTAGAAAATATTAATAGGTACTTAATACTTGAATTTTTTTAATTGAAAACTTTTAAGTGATAAAATTTTAAGAGGTTAAATATTCATTTGACAAATATGTTTTAGACAAACTGATTCTTTTTCTACTTCCGAAACTTCCTGTGAATCCAGTCCTAATACAACTTCCGTCCAGTACCAGTTTCCTAAATCAATCACCGAAGAAGTAAGAAAACATCGAATGAAAATTAAACAAAATCCTGATTTGTATGCGAAACATAAAGAGAAAGAACGATTAAGAAGCCAAAGAAAACGTTCAAATGGAAATTTAAAAAAAATATCAGAGATGACCCGATCTCAGCAATCTGAAGTGCGAAGAAAAAATAGAGAATACAAAAGAAAAGAGCGAGCGAAAAAAAGTCTTCATCCCGTCGAATCAGAGAAAACGAATAGACAAAAAAATCACAACGATGTAGATTAATACTTGAACTCAAAAAACAATTAGCAAATCATACGAGAATAGCAAATAAATGGAAAAAGAAATTTTATAAAATCAGAAAGGAAAGAAAAACACAAGAAGAAAAAAACGTTGACAAAATTTTGAATTCCGGAAAAGATGCTATTAAGAAAAGATTGATTTTTGGTGAAGCCTTAACATCTCAATTAAAACAACGTAAAAGTGAATTCAAATCTGAACGCGATAAATCTCTCTTTGGACAAATACTTGCAGGAAAAATTATTAAAAAGTACAGGGCTATGAGGCAAGCTTCAAGTTTTGTAAGCATGTATTCTCAGCGTAAAAATCTACAAGCTCCCAACGAACTGTGTTTGAAACGAAATAATAAACTTAAAGAAGCTGCGCGTTTAAGAATGCAAAATTCTGTGGAAGAATTTTTGACTAACGATAAAAATTCAATTCCTGCTCCTGGCGCAAAAGAAAATATTACAAAAAATGGAAAAACAATGAGAATACGCTATCTATCTGATACCATGGAGAATTTGTACAAAACTTATGAAAGTTGTAACAAACACAACTTTATCTCAAAATTAAATGTATAAAATTAAAAGCGATTCGAAATAATTAACAAAAAATATTCAGAAAATACAAAGATTAGTACATAAAATTCAAATAATGATCGAAAAATAAAGTTATATAAACAAAAATCAAAATACACGTCAATGAAAATAGAATTAAATTTATTTATAGTCAATCAATAACTTTTTCAATCATATTAGAAATGTCAAAGCGCACCCACGTTTACCACAATTATATTGTTTTTTTTTTGGGGTTTGCAAAATTAAATAAAGGCTCGAGCCGCGACGCCAAAATTAAGATACAAAGTATTACATAAAATACACATACTCACAATACAAAAATAAAACACATATAAAACCATTGGACTTAGCCAAGTTAAATATTTAAATAATGATGACACTCAGAGAGTGTACCTTGGTGTCAATTTTCAATGAAACATTAATCAAAATAAAATAAAATGGACTTATCGATCGTCGCCTTCGTGATCACAGTGGAAGCTATGACGCTGGGTTGATGGAGTTTGGGAAGCAATCCAAATTTTGGGCAAATTTCTGCATAAATGATTGAATGGTCGAGATCGTCCCTCGAATTAAATTCATTCATCCACGACAATCCCGACATCGGCTTGGCCACTCTGACGCCAAGAAGAGATTCTCTGGAGTCATCCGCAGAATGCCACGATTCCTCGACCTCCTCAATCCCAACAGTCACAAGCAATTTGACTTCGGCCAAATATTAATTAAAAACGCCACACTAAATAATTATAAATAAAAAAAAATCAATATAAAATGTTATAAATAAATAATGAATTTTTACTCGCACTAAACAATTTTACCTCTAGGTCGTCGGCGACACACGTAGAGGTATGGCGCGTAGTCTTTATAATTTTGACAGCGACGAACGACAAAATGAGGTCGAAGAATCGTGGAAAATCTCTTTTATTACGCGAATCAAAAAACCCCCCCAGAATGCACCCCCATCAGGACTGCTTCCCTCACCTCGAACCTTTTGGCGGGCATTCCTGGACAAGACGCGGCGCTAACTCAAACCCTCTCACGGGTTTTCCAAGAAACATTAACCGGGAAAATTAAATGAAATTCTCACACACATCTAACCCTTTCATCACCCCCCTGCTTTGAGATTCATACAAAAAAAACTCAAAGCATTGCATTGATTCAGAACCAAATTAAAACCTAGGCTATTTACAATTTAATTATCGAATGATAAGCACAAATTTTCTCTCCTTCCATTTACAAAGACTACAATACAAATGCGATGCGTTGTACCCAATATTAAATATGTCCATTGCTTCCTTTTCAAAGAAGACAATAAACATCATTCACATAAAAAGAAACGATCACTCCATACTTGCAAACATGTGTAAATAAATATGCTATCTTCGAAGAAAATTATGATTACATTAACAAATATTATACAATAACACAAATTTAACAACATTTACATATCATAATTACAAAAAAAAATCACAATCTCGAAAATCAAATAACATTGATAATAAACAGTTTTCCATATCATATGAACTTTTTCTTAAATAACATCTGAGACAGAATTCATCACAAAATTATTGACTTTACTGTTTTCAACGATTTATTTCCACGATATGTGTTTCTTTTTTTTTTTTTTTTTTAAATATCTAATTCTAAAAATCAATCTGAAGGGTCTGCGGTCTAAACCTGTTAAGCGCCATTTCACAAATTTTTCAGGATGGAGAAAAAACGTTTTCATTTTTACAGTTGTTGTTAATTTTTTTAAATTCAAAGAGTTTTTCGTTCAGTTAGTGGATATCTATGATATTCTAAAGTTTCGATTTTCTAAATTTAAAATTAACGATTGTACGACACTCTAAAGCTATACATATGTTATCAGCAGGGGGGTCCTGCGGTCTAAACCTGTTATGCGCCATGTTCTAATTTGTTTCTTTTTTGAAAGTTAGTGCAATCGTTGGAAGAGTTTGATACTTTTGACAGTTAAATATTAATTAATAAAAAAAAACATTTCCGGGACATTTTAGGATATTATATTTTTACTATTACCAATAATACAAATAAAATAATAAATTCTTTGTACAAAAAGTTTAAAAATGTATTAAAATAGAAAAGTAAGATACAGGTAAGATCGCTGTGAATTTCTATCCAATGACCGATATTGATTGAAGAGAAGCGTCCGTTGTTTATGAGAAAGAACTGAGCAGTTCCATTTACACCTGCATGTCAACTGAAAACGAACATTAATATAATTTTTAAAAAATAATTTTATACGTCTCTTTTCATCGAGAAAAAGTTCCCGATGTCAGTTTCATTAAAAAACTTATTCTAATAAATTAAACTACGAAATGAGGAGCGTCCTCGTTAAAATTTCAAAAGCCACTATTTTTAATCACATTACACTGAAAAAAAGAGAGTTAAAAATTAAGTCCAAAAAGAATAAATTCTATAAAAGTCACATTTTTTCCAAGTTAAAGAAAATAGAGTTAAGAAAACTTGTTAAAAGTTAGTAATGTTTAAAAAAGAAAAATTTATTTATTAAGTTAAATGTTATATAAAGTACGATTAAAACATATCAATAAATTAAATAAATTAACAGAGCGAAGTGTTTTGACAGTTTGAGGTTATGACAGTAAGTTTAGTTAAGGTTTTGGACTTGATAATTAACTCCCAAAATTTAACTCCTAATTTTTACAGTATACAGAGAATTTAAAAATTGCAAGTTGAAAAATTGTCAACAAATTATGTATACAATGCTTACCTTGACAGAAGGCTTTTTCAACGCATGGATTTTCTTCCCCTTTGCCGTAGTGTATTCCTCGCCTTTGGAATGACGCCGTCGATTTTTTTCACGTTCGCGCATTTTTCACCGCTCTCATACAAGCTACAAACAGTTTTAATACATCAAAATGTTCGGAATTACATGTACATTTTAGATCCACTTGCAAAATTTTATTATTGTTTATTGAAAAAGTTTAATTACCTTGTAAAGTCGAGACACGTGGTTTAACTTCGTCTGCTTAAACACAAGCGGACGAAACTGTCGGAAACTGCCGAATATTTTTGAAGATGGTGTCCAACAGAGTTTCGACCAACACATACACCTCACTTTCTACACAATGAAAACAGGCCTATTGCTCTATTGAACGAACTAACCGAGCAGATGTGAGAAGAAATAGGTTTTCTCCATAGGACGCTATGTGTCGATAACAGGTTTAGACCGCAGACCTATGCCGCTCATAGCGAAACGCGATTTTCAAAAATTAATAGAAAAAAAACTAAACAATATTTTCGAGTTTTCTTTACGGCATATTAACGGCATATTTTAGAACTATCAAAAAATGCAATAAAATCAATTTCGAAAAAAGTGGCGCTTAACAGGTTTAGACCGCAGACCCTTCATCTGGTTTTCTGTATTTTTTTAAATGACATTGGTTATATGTACCCAAAACTCGATGAACATCATTCACATCCGCTAATTCGTACGCATTATTTTCAAACGACTGCGCGATCTGATATGGCCCGTAGAAAAGATGAAAAAATTTCATCGTCACCTTTGCCATCGCGTCCGAGCGTTTTGGCACACGTAATAATACCCAATCCCCCTCTGAAAATAACGCTTTGGACGCGGTCCCCTGAGATCGCGCTCTCTGTTCAAAATGCTTATTTAAACGATCTCTAGCTATCATGATTTTCATATCCTTTGATGGCTCATCCGATTCCGGGAAACTAAGAATTTCCAAAATTCTATCCGTATGTTTTTTTCCAAAGTGCAATTCGCACGGTGAGAATCCTGTACTCATGTGCGTGGTAATATTCAAAAAGAACTTTATATCTGCTATACATTTCGCCCACCGGGTTTGACGATTCGCACAAAGCGTTCGGAAAAATCGTCCAAGCTCCCGATTAACCCTTTCGACTGGATTGCTTTGGGGGTGCCGGATCGAGGAAAATATTGGTTTTATCCCTTCCTATCGCAACCGTTCCCCCCACTTTGGCGAGGTAAACTGGGTTCCGTGGTCGGACAATATACGTTTGGGCCGGCCCATTTCTGGTATATAGTAATTAAAAATCTTCCCAAGGATCGTATCCGTGGTTTCGCGCCTAATCGGGTAGAGTTTCACGTACTTCGAGAATACGTCCAACATGACAAATATATTCAACTCCCCCTACCGATCGAGGAAGGGGGCCATAGAAGTCGACGCTCACCAAATCACCCGGTCCTGACGATTCGACCCTACCTAAAGAACCTGACATTTTCATATTAGGACATTTAACCCGTTGGCATAAGTCACAGGCCAATACATACTTTTTAATTTCCTGAGGCATTACCCTCCAAAAATAATATTGGCGAACATACATGGTTGTTTTGTACACACCTGGATGACCGAGCTTTGAATGTATGCAGTCGTTGAGACTTCTCGTTAGAATCTCAGGAATCACGACTTGCCATACATCCAAATGAACGTCTTTACGGAACAGAATTTCATTTTTTATTACAAAGAAATCAATTCTGACTCCTTTTTCCAGTTGCACAATAACCCCATTAATAAAGTCATCTTGACGTTGTAAAATAGCCAAATTTTTTAGTGATTGTTCCAAATCTTTCGGCATCTCTAAACAACAAAACAAAAAAAATTCACGAGGTGAGTCATCAATTTCAATTGCTAAATTGCAATCGATAACATTTCCTACTTTATTTATTTGTCAGTTGATAAGAGGGATTCAATGTTTTAAAAAGATATTTTAAGCTTAAACATTATGATTTAATGCTGGTACCCAAACTATGCTTCTGACTGTTTTACTACAATTTAAACATTAGCAGGTACTAGTAGATATATAGGGCCGGTTCTGGATACAGATTCCTTTACCGACATTTACCGACATTTGAAATAAAAAAATGGTTCTAATCCATTCTATTCGAGAAACTTCTAAAGAAAAGAAGAGAAGAGCAATTTCTTCTAAAAATTTTTCCAAAAAAAAACTTATTCAAAAAATTTGTAAATTTTTTTCAAAACTGAGAAACGAATAAGTATATTTATTATGTATACTTTAACATACTGTTTTATTATATCTTAAGCTTTTACGGTAAGTAGAAAATTTTTTCAAATAAATTGTTTAATTATTTAATAGAAGATTAATTATTTGTCTATAATAATAAGAATGAGGAAGCATCACCTGTTAATGTTATGATTTTTTATTGCATTGATGATAAAAATAGTCATGTACATTTCAGAGAGGAGTCATCTGAAGTGTAACATGATACATGTCAGCACAATATAATTGGAATACATAAAATACTTTAGTAAAAGATATATGCTTATATCTCAAGATGTAATTTTTGCATGAATTCTATTTGTTGCACATCAGCTGACAATAATGATTCTATTTAAAGTCTCATGTTTTAAATATTTCTTTAAATTGGTTAAAAAGAGAAACTATATTAAGTAAAAGAGATGGAATGGAAATGTATGACTATAAAAGAGTGATGCTCAATTTATTATTGTTATAAAGAATTCATATGTCATATGTGAAATATTAAGTAGTAGAAATATTTTAAATTATTTACAATGAATTTTGACTATTGTAAAGAATTTTTAAAAGTTATGAACACAGCGTTAAAAACTTTAAGTAAAAAAACAGCACCTGAAGAACTTAAGTTTTGGATAAAAAATAGTGCAAAAAATATTAAACAACTTTCAAAACTTTTAAAAAATAAATCATTGCCATGTACAGAAAGAAGAAAAATTTTATCAACAATTGGACTTCTAAAGGCAAACAGTCGGAAATTTAAAAGGCTAAGAAGACGAAAATTAGGCCTCAAGGAAGATGAAAATTGGATCAGGTGGGATGATATGGAGAATGCTTTTAATAATCGAGTTAGAACAGGTTTGATAATAAATTTAAAACATAAAAATTTAGATTGTTTTTTTAGTGATGCAAAAAACATAATTATTTCTAAAATTAAAAGAATTTTCAAAAGAATGGGGAATTTGAAAGTTAATTTCGTTTTTGCAGCAAATTATAGTGCTTTAAAAAATGGTAGGGATATCGATGATGTCAAATTTTTAATACAAAAAATTCAAAAATTCTCGAATCAACAAATTTTGATAAATGGTTTGAAATTGAAGTTAGAGAAAAGCTTATGGTGAAAATTGATGATTTTCAACAGAAAGAGTCAGGGTGGTCTTTGAAGGAAATTATAAATTTGAGCGTGAATATTAACAAATACGTCCCTCTTTCGACAGGATTGTCAACATTTATAAAAATGCCACAATTTATATTCAATAAAAAAGCTGTTATTAATGTTAAAAATAACGATGAATTTTGTTTTTTATGGTCTATTATTGCCCAACGATATCCAGCAAAAAGTAATGTTTGTTGCACTAGTTCATACCCACACTTCAAAGATAAAGATTTAAAAATAGATAATATAAACTTTCCTATTTCTCTCAATGATATTTCAAAATTTGAAAAATTAAACAAGTTAACTATTAACGTTTATGGAATTGATAAAATTAATAAAAAGAAGGATATTGTACCACTTTATTTAAGTGAAAATAAATCAGATGAACCAACGTATCATTTATTAATGATTGAAAATAATGAAATTGAAATAGATGATGATGATGATGATGATGATGATGATGATGATGATGATGATGATGATGATGATGATGATGATGATATTTCTCAATACAAGAGAATTTATCATTTTGCATTGATCAACAATTTATCTCGCTTAGTTAGTTCACAGATTACAAAAAATAGCCATAGGTTATGGTTTTGTAATAGGCGTTTATGTCATTTTAAATATGAGCACTCTTTTAATAAGCATACACCTGATTGTGAAAAATTGAACAAGTGTAGAGTTATTATGCCAAAAAAGGATGATAATATTTTAAAATTTAAAAATTACAAATATAAAGAACATGCTCCATTTGTTATATATGCTGACACTGAAAGTCTCTTAGAACCAGTAACAAATACACACACTAATACAGCTCCATTTGTAAAGCATATTCCGGCAAGTGTGGCTTTTTATTTACATTGCAACTTTGATGAATCACTCTCTGAATTCAAAATATATCGAGGATCGGATTGTATAAAATGGTTTATGAGTGAATTAAAGCAATTTTCTGTAAAAGCAAATTCTTATTTTACAAATATTATTCCAATGGAAAATTTAACTTTTTCACAACAAATGCACTTTAATACAGCAAAAATTTGTCATATTTGTGAAAAAACTTTCGAAAAAGATGACATTAAGCATCATGATCATTGTCATTTTACAGGAAAATATCGTGGTCCTGCCCATCAGAGTTGTAATGTAAACTATAAAGATTCACAAATTATTCCAATAATATTTCATAACTTGTCTGGATATGATGCACATTTTATTATAAAAGAACTTGCAATATGTTTTGAAGGTGGAATTAAATTGTTACCAATTAATAAAGAAAAATACATTTCTTTTACAAAGGATGTAAAAAATACTAAAATAAAATTTAGATTTCTTGACTCATTCAGATTTATGCCTAGTAGTTTGAAGAAATTATCTTCATACCTTGAAAATGATAAGAAAGAAATCACAAAAAAATATTGCAGTAATATCAATGAATTTAATTTATTGACAAGAAAGGGGGTCTTTCCTTATGAATATGTTAATAGTTGGCAAAAATTAGAAGATTGTCAGTTACCGGATAAAGAATCGTTTTATTCTAAATTAAATGACTCTCATATTTCTGAAGAGGATTATAATCATGCTTGTAAAGTATGGGAAACATTTAATTTGAAAACATTAGGTGAATACTCTGACTTATATTTAAAGACTGATGTTTTACTTTTAGCTGACATTTTCGAGAATTTTCGAAAAACATGTTTATTAACATATAAGTTAGATCCACTTCATTATTATACTTCACCAGGTCTGGCATTCGATGCAATGCTCAAGTATACTAACATTGAACTTGATTTACTAACTGATATAGAAATGTTACTTTTCATTGAAAGAGGTATTAGGGGTGGAGTATCTCAATGCTCAAATAGATATGCGAAAGCTAATAACAGATTTATGGAAAAAGACTTTAATCCCTTTGAACCAGAGTCTTATATCATGTATTTTGATATAAACAATCAGTATGGTGCTTCAATGAGCGAATATTTACCATATAAAGACTTTGAATGGTTCCAAGAATATAATAATGACTTTTACTCAAATATTCCAGATGAATCTCCAGAAGGATATATTCTTGAGGTAGATCTAGAATATCCCGTTGAACTTCATGATATACATAAAGATTTTCCTTTATGTCCTGAGCATTATATACCTCCACTTCCAAAATGCACATTACCAAAATTAATTCCAAACTTATTGTCAAAAAAAATACATAGTTCATTATAGAAATTTGAAGCAATATTTATCATTGGGAATGAAATTAACTCAAATACATAGAGTTTTGAAATTTAAACAAAAACCATGGTTAAAGCCATATATTGATTTGAATACAGAATGTAGAAAAAAGTCATGCAATGAATTTGAAAAAAATTTCTATAAATTAATGAATAATTCTGTATTTGGGAAAACTATGGAAAATATTAGAAAACACAGAGATGTAAAATTAGTAACAAAATGGGAAGGAAGATATTGTGCAAAAAATTTAATCGCTCAACCAAATTTCCATAGCTGTATTGTATTCGATAAAGATATGGTTATCATTGAAATGAATAAAACAAAAGTTACGTTCAATAAACCAATTTACACAGGATTCACAATTTTAGATATTTCAAAAATTATAATATACGACTTTCATTATAATTATATTAAAAAGACTTTTAATGATAATGCAAAATTACTGTATACTGATACTGATAGTCTTATTTATTATTTCACAGTACCAAATATATATGATTATATAAGACGAGATTTACATAAATTTGACACATCTGATTATCCTGAGAACAATATTTATAATATTCCTCTTGTAAATAAAAAAGTTCTAGGTCTTATGAAAGATGAAAATAATGGTAAAATTGTAGCTGAATTTATAGGTTTGAGATCAAAATTGTATGCTTTTAAATTATGGGGTGATAATAAAGAGGTTCAAAAGAAAGCAAAAGGTGTAAAATTTTCAACATTAAAAAGAATAGAGTTTGATGATTATAAGCACACTCTCGAAAAATCTGAAAACTTGATCCAAAAACAGTACTTTATTAAAAGTAGAAAACATGATGTTTACACTTTTAAACAAAGTAAAGTTGTTCTCAACTGGCAAGATGATAAACGAGTCTTGCTGCCTGGAAAAACAGACACCCTTCCTTGGGGTTACAATGCACCATGATGGAAAATTGTCCAAGTCTTAAAAAGTGTGAGTATTTTCTTCTTTAATTTATTATATATATTAATATCCAAAGTTAAGTAAGACAAAAGTGTTGATTTCAAGATATGCTTATACTTTAACCACTTCACTGGCGGGGCGTTCCAAATGGCGTTCCACGCGCCGAGGCCCAGACTGGCAAAAACACCGAAATGGCGTTCCTAATAAAACTTTATTTTTAAAGAGTGTACACTACTTTTTACTACTACAAAGCAATATTTCTATAGTTTAGACATCAGGGAACAAGATTATCACAATGAAAATTTCAGTTTTTGAGATTTTCAATGTTTCTTTGAACGTTGAAATAGTCGATTTTTAACACTTTTTAACAAATGGCGTTCCACTTTTGTTATTATTAATAATTATTAAATTTTATTTATTAATTATTTATATTTATTTTTTACTTATTACATTATTATATTATAATGTTTTGTATGTAAATATATTTTTTAAATAAAAAATATGAGTTTTACTGTGTAAAAATTGAAAAAAAGTGGAACGCCATTTGGTGAAAAGTGGTAAAAATTGACTATTTCATTGTTTGAAAAAACATTGAAAATCCCAAAAACTGAAATTTTTATTGTGATAATCTTGTTCCATGATGTCTAAACTATAGAAATATTGCTTTGTATAAGTTAAAAGTAGTGTACACTCTTTAAAAATAATGTTTTATTAGGAACGCCATTTCGGTGTTTTTGCCAGTCTGGGCCTCGGCGCGTGGAACGCCATTTGGAACGCCCCGCCAGTGAAGTGGTTAAGAATAAAGAATTGTCTCTTCTAGCTGTTCAGCTGATAAGAAATGGGATAGATTTCAACAATTCAGCAGACCAACGTCAAAGGTTTTATATAAAAAATTTTCTACACATTTCATGAAGACTGGTAAAAAGGGAGGATAGTAGACTAAACAATGTACATGAAGACAATGTTGAAGAAGAGATTTCTTTCAGTTTTGTGTCACTTCTTATTGAGGCAAGTAAAGTTTGCTGTGCAATAACATTTTTTTAGAGTATTACAGTGTATTGTGAAAAAATAGTTAAATTTTGATTATTTAATTTGTTTGCAGTTAAAAAAAATGGCAACTCCAGTTTACCACCAAGTCCAGCCCACAATTGTGATTCCGAGTGAGTGGTGCAGTTCCTTCCGACATAATGAACTTTTGGAAACAGTTAATAAAACCGTCGACTATTTTGTGGAACTTTATTTGGAAATGAATGCAGAACCGGATGTATCATTGAAAATCGGTGAAGTTACAGCAAAACTAAATTTAGTAAATGGTGAATTTTGTTTTGTTCGACCTGGATTTCCCAGATATTATAAGATACAAAGTGCGATATCTGTACCCGCAGAATGGTTCAATAGTTATGACTTAGATTTTCTTTTGCCTGTGTTAAATTTTTCTGTTGACCAATATATTGAAAAATACATGACTTTGAATTATGAGCCAAAAATTATATTAAAAATTGATAATGTTTTTTGCGCATTAACAACAATAAATAATAATTATGTGTTCACAAAAATCGATGCCTAGAGTTTAGAAAAATAGTTGTCTTAGAAATGTGTTGAAGAAAGTTGTGCATAAATATATTTTTATATTAATGAATATGTTTCTTGAATTATTAAACCTTGATCCTTAAAATATTAGTACAGAATTTAATTAAAAAAATTAATTCTTGAATTTCTTATCTCTTCAGAATAAAACATTTAACCTTGAATTTAACATAGGAAATAATGTAATTTAATATATATACAGTTCTGTTATGTAACAATTGAAAATGTTAATTTTAAATTATAACTGTGATCTAATTGTTTCAGTTTTGTAACCTAATTGTTACAATTACGTGATCTAATTGTTACAGTTATTTGATCTAATTGTTATAATTATGTGACCTAATTGTTACAATTATGTGATCTAATTGTTACAGTTATTTGATCTAATTGTTATAATTATGTGACCTAATTGTTACAGTTATGTGATCTAATTCTTTTGTTATGTGACCTAATTCTTTTGTTATATTACAAAACTGTAACAATTGGGTCACATAATTGTAACAATTAGGTCACATAATTATAATAATTAGATCAAATAACTATAACAATTAGATCACATAATTGTAACAATTAGATTACAAAACTGTTACAATCAGGTTACATAACTATAACATTTAGATTATATTTATGCTATTTTAAATTAAATTAGAGTAATATAATTTTGTTTGTTTTATATATTTAACTTATAATAAATAAATATAATAAAAAATTTAGATTGTTTTTAAAAATTTTTTATCAACAATTTATCAAATAAATTTAAGTGATTTAAAAATGTAATAAATATTAATACTTTATATTAAGCATATTTAAAATGAAAAAAATAAATATTAATTCAACTAATTTAAATTTTTTTTACAATTTAATTATATTTAATATCTATATTAAATAAAATCCTCGCAAAAGCATATGATATACAAGTCTCATAGCAGGCTATATTTCTATATAGTACGCTCAGCTATCCTCGTCCGTCCTCCGCTTCCTCATATACTTTGGTCACCCCTTTCGCTGCACTTACGTCTTAAGATTGAGTTACTCATCATACTTTCCTCCCCCGCTTCATCAACACGTGCTCAGACCCCGGCCGCCCATCACTACTTCTACGCACCTACAAACTAAGAAATGACTCGAATAACGCTTGGAGATAGAAACGTTATTCATTTACTTATTTAATTTCTGTTTTCAGTTCCCAAATATTAAAATAAAGACTTATCAACTATGAATAAAGTTTAAACTACTCTAAAGTAATTTTTTCTTTTTTTATAATAAATTAACATTTCAATCAAAATAATAGGGTTTTTATAAATAAATTATATAAGACTATTTTAAATTTTATTTTATTTTATTAAAAATAAGAATACAATTTTTTTACATTTTTCTTTTTAAGAAAACTTATTGCTAGAGTTTTTAGACAACCACTCAGATAATAGTTTTACATTTCGCTCCGCACATTGAATTAAATCTATATCAATTATTTTGCGATGATTATAACATGGTTTAATATTATTTGCATCATGTTTTAGTGTTTGAAGCGAAGAACATTTTATATCTATCATATCTATAACTACAGTAGATGGCTTAAGAAAGCTTTTTAACCACTTCTTTTTTTCTGAACCCTTTACATAAATTAGAGTTGCATTTTTAAAAACAGTCTCTAATATAATGGGAAGTAATGTATATGGAATATCACCAGTTGACCAATTTATACAATGTAAATTATTTTCCAACCACCTATTCATTCTTTTGTAATGTGGTGAAATACAGTTCCAATCACATGGAGGTTGAAAAATGAATTTGTATGGTTGTGGACAATTTTTTTCAAGCGGTAAAATAGCTAATTCTTTTATAATAAATTCGTTAATAGGTAATTTAAAACATTGCACATCTACAATGTATGCCATTGTTCTGAAAACTGAATATGTTATTAAAAATATTAATTAATTTATATAATTTTTTCAAACAATTTTTTTAACCCCACCACTAATTGGTCTGTACTCAACAATTCTATCATGTAAAATAAGACAATAAGCTGCTGTTTGGTCAGGTAAATTTTCCTTTGCTTCAAATTCAAGACGAATGTCAACAGGGCCGTATTTTATTGACTCATTTTGTCTTGAACAATCAATTACTATAAGTGGAGCATATTCAAGAAACTCATTTTTTGACAAATATGGTTGCTGTTCCTTATTGTAATAGCTCGCTTGGAAATTGGTATACATATCATAAAGAATTGCATAGTGTCGTTTATCAAAATCTAAATTTAAATTTCCATATGGATAACTTTGGTTGTTTAAAAATAATTTAACATTTGTAATTTGACAATGATCAAAATGACTAGCATTTCTATTATTAACATTTTTTCGATTTGTCTGAAAACCTAAAATTATGAAACGAGGTTTTTCCAACTGTGTTGATGTTTTAACTGTCCACACATGATTGGCTGTCTGTGGTAGTAAAGGATATTCATAGAGTTCCCACGTTCGAAAGCTAATTGGAATAAGTGGGTCTTTCTCAATATATTTTAGTAATTTGAATTTACGTGAATCAGACAAGCGAACATTAGGTAATAACCATTCAATTTTATTAATGGATACTCTAATTTGTTCTTCACCTGTCTGCAGAATCGCATTCACATCACTTCTTGCTCTGGTTAAAATTAATTCATGCCTTGCATTAACAATAATTTTTTGGTAGTCCTCAGCAAAGCCAAATAGAATATTAAATGGTATTGAAATATCAAAATTTCCAAGGTTATCAACAAGAACAGTATTTGCGTTACAAGTCGAAAACCAACCAGCGTTTTCTAAAAATTTACTTTGAGCTCCATAGACTGAAACGTAATTTTTCATGAGAGTTGTAAGACCAACATTTTTAGTCTTATCAATTTCGATAGCGTTAAGTTCATAACGAGCTTCTTCAAACAGATGACAGATGGCATTGTTGACAAATCTAGTATGTATAACAGGTAATCCGTTTTCTTTTACTAATTTTCCTTGAATATGCAAAAAACTTTTGCTTGGCAACACACAATGATCCTGATTTTGTACAGCTATTCTTATTTCATCACTGTTATTAAATGTTGCTGAGGCATATGGTAGATGAGCATGAATCTCATAGTGAGCAATAGATTCATTGTAGACAATTGGATTTGCAATATTTAACACATCTTCATCTTCCATTTTCTTTGACAAATAGTACACTTTTTAAAGAGAAAAACCACAAAACAGATGCAAACAACTTTTACTCTTGTTATCTTCTTCTTTGTTTCTTCTCGATTACTTTCAGGCCCAAATTCTTCAATAGTTGAATGTTTTGAGGTGTTAGCCTCTTGGTCGTAGTTTCGTAACTGACTCTTTTTACACATTCTGGCTTTTTATAACCGTAACCTATTCTTCGATTGAAGTCAATACCCATTTATATTGATTTCATATGCAATCTAATGGTAATTGTTTCACTTTGAAAATTTACAAGATTTCCGTCTTGATCAACAATTCTTAATTGAATTTGATCAATGCTCTTGACTGCGATAGGAAAGTAAATGACATGAGAAGGTACTTCCACTATTTTATATCCTGGTGGAACAGTTGGAAAAAATTCATGAATTGTGTGAACCTTTTGATTATTTATATATGCACCGGTTGTAATATTACATTCAACACGTAACGCATTAACTTTTATAATAGACACTGGTAAATTAGATTGGACAAGTTTATCAGCTTCAAGAATTTGAGGTTCAAATCCTAATAAGTAAGCTATTGAATCACTTTTTTGAAAATTAATTTCACGATTGCACAAAATCTCACTACGTAAGGTATTGTTATTTGGTTTAATATAAATTTCAATTCCTTTGGGTTTTAAAACACTTTGTAAATAGCGCTGTATATCACCAATTTCATAGCTACCAGTTGGTATAGTTATTTCTTCTTGATCAACATAAAACTTATTGTGTCCAATATCTATATTTGGAATTGAATTAAATGTAAGAAATTCAACAAGACCAAGTACATAATTTTTTTGAGGCAACAATTCAATTGGTGGAAAATATTGTGTCTCCAATATAGATGATTTACCTGACAAGGTAAATGTTAATGAATCGTTCATATTGCTAGTTTAATTTATACTAAACTCAATGTTTCCATGTCATTACTTTTAAAGAGTAAACATACTTTTATTCTCGAGTTTATTTAAAAGAAATTTTAAACACAAATGACCACACACAAAGGTATTAAAATTTTGATAACTTTTGTGATTGTATTTAATAATTTTAACACCGAAATAATTAACAAGATCCGTAGGTGGTTGAAGATTACCAAAACTATCAAAATATACAATATTATTGTTCATCTTTCTATAAGCTACCCAATGAGTACCAGCATTATATTTACTATCTAAATTTACTATAGCTGACTCAAATTTATAAGGTCCTGAAACTGGTAATTCATCACGCATAAAAACACCACGAAAGTGTGGAATTTTTACGATTTTAGCGTATTTCAGTATATCATAATTAGTTAACGCTCGTTTTGGTAATTTTACAATTTTTTGGGCTTTTTTTTTTTCCTTTTTTCAACAGCACATGTTAATCCTAATCCTTGTTTATATGGCTTAAGATAGAGACCTTTTCCTACAGCTAGAGATTCCATGGCTCTGTTATGACGTTGACTTTCTTCCAGTTGATTTTTAGCTGCTCTTGCATCATTAACTGCTTTTGCTATTCCTGCTGCTCCACCAGATAGAGCCCCTATTGCACTAAGGCTAGCAAAGAGTGGTATAAGAAATGGTAAAAAACCACCAATTTTTTTTGGTATGGGTAAAATTCGAGGTTGTTTCACTTTGCATTTTCCACCTGCTACTTTCACAGCTATACGTGCACCTTTTAGAGCTGACTTTATAGCAGAAAATGTATCATTGCTAGGTGTGATAAATTTTTTTGCCGCTAAAACAATATTTCTTAATGGAAATGTGGCCTTTTTGTTTTTCTTCTTTTTCATTTTCGATTTAAGACCCATTCCTAATTGAGTTTTTATTTTCATTGCGTTAGTAACTGCCCAAGCTGCAGCTTTTTCACCAAGTTTTGCGTCACTAGCACGTACACGATTCCAAGCTTTTTCCGCGAGTATCTTATCTGCAATGTGTCTATTTTCAAGGTTATCTTTATTTTGAGAATACGCAATATCGTGTTCTCTACAAGCTTGATCAAGGGGATTAATTCCAGGATCACCACGTGCCAATCGTTTTGCTAAGTTTGTTCCAGGTCCACAGTATTGATAACCAGGTATGTGTAATTCAACAGGTAACTTGTTGATAATTTGATTTAAGAGACCTCTACCACGTTTGATAGATTTTTTAGAACTGATAGTTTTTTTCTTGACAAGCATACTTTTATATTTCTACACAAAGTATCTTTTTAAGACTGATGTAAAAATGTATAAAAGCCGTGTATTTATACTTTCTTAACCAGTTTACTCTAAATATTTAACCTTTCTGAATTGCACAAAATTCTATAAATAAACAGACCTACAAAATAATCTAAAAAAGTCTTGCATTCATACTTTTCAACCTCAGTGTGAATCAAAAGATGGAGATCAATAAACAATCAACAGAATTACCTGTGTTAGATTTTGATACAGTAACACAACAAAAATCTAACAAAAAACGTCATGGAAATCTGTTACCTAATACGGTAAGAGCAATTTTTTGTGGTCCATCAAACTGTGGCAAAACAAATGCCTTACTTGCTCTACTAATACATCCAAATGGACTACGTTTTGAAAATGTCTACATTTTCTCAAAATCATTAAGTCAACCAAAATATAAATTTTTGGAGAAAACTCTTGACTTAGTGGATGGTATTGAATATTTTCCATTTCAAGAGCATGAAGAGGTTATTGAACCAAACAAAGCAAAACCAAATTCTACAATTGTCTTTGATGATGTAGCCTGCGATAAGCAAAATAGAATTCGAGAATTTTTTTCAATGGGTCGTCATAGACTTATTGATTGTTTTTATTTATGTCAAACGTATACACGGATTCCAAAGCATTTAATTCGAGATAATGTAAATTTTTTGATAATTTTCAGACAGGATGACTTAAACCTTAAACACATATATAACGATCATGTTAATACAGATATGATATATTCAAAATTTAAAGAATTATGTTCTTCTTGTTGGAATAGTGACAAATACGGTTTCGTTGTTCTTGACAAAGATAGTGACCTTAATCATGGTAGATACAGAAAAGGGTTTGATTGTTTTATAAAAGTTGCTGAAGCTTAAAATGATTTCAACTGAGCCTCTAAGTTTAGTTATGGTTTATACTTGGTTCAATTAAGATGTCATCTTCAAGAACTGAACAAATTCAAAAACAAAAAGATATTGCGTTGAATTTGGCAAAAGCCAGTGACGCAATTCGACGAAAACATAAGATGTTAAAGTTAGATAAAGAAAACTTTGAACAAACGTTAGGTGATACTTTCAAACCCATTATTAATCCTTTAGAAAAACTTGTTAGTGATTTTCAAATACTTAAAAAAGATAGTAATAAAAACGAGAATGTTAAAACTGATAAACTGGAAAAATTTAAGACTTATAGTGATAAAAATGATGGTGATGATTATAGTGATGATAATGATGATGATTATGATGATTATGATGATACTGATAATAATAATGGTGATGATGACAATATAAATGAAGAATCCTTCAAATCAGTGGATTATGAAGAGGAAGAATCACATTCTTCTTTTTTACCATCATTAGATAACGAAACAAAAGTGTATCTTAAATTGTTAAATACAAATAGTAAAGAAATAGATAATATATGTGGTGTACGAAAATTAGCTAATAGCAAATTAAAGTTTGGTAATTCTCCAATAAGTTTTAATGAAAACTATATAAATGTGGCAAATTCAACGTTTTCTAATAGTAAAGGATTACTTGAACTGCTCTTTAAAAAAATTCCAGATGAATCTTTGATCTATGCTAAAGATCTGGAAAATTTTAAAAAAATACTTGTTTTGACAAACGCACATAAAAAGAAATATAAAGCTAATAGTGACATTCGTCAAAGTAAATCGTTTAAATTTAAACGATTCATATGCAAATTATTTTCACCTACAATAAACAATGATCATAAAAAAGAAATTTCTTCTCGTGGAGGTGCTTTACCTGAGTTTATGCTTGCTAAACAAAAAAATCAAATGTACTATATATATTGGGATGATCCAAATGAATTAGTGGACAGACTACGTTTACTATTAGCGTCTCAAACAGCAGGAAATCCAAGCCACACAAACGAAATTTTATCAATCATTGAAGAATTACGAGAAGCAAACATTATTTATTAATTTTGATTACTTTAAAAACCGATCAGTTGAATAATGTCTCTCGACGTATTTGGACGTTCTTTTAAAAAAATTGAGAATTCCATTCGTGGGCCTCCTGGAGTTGGCTTTAAATTTACAGAAGAAGGACATTTTAATGTTGAAAATAAAAAATTGTGTAATGTTGCAGAAGCTTTAAATGGAGGTGATGCAACTAACTTGAGCCTTGTGAAAAAAATCGTGAACACTGAAGTCAACGATTTTTATGAGATATTGGGATCAATGAGATCTGATATACTTAACAATAATATAAAAATAACAAAGCTAGAAGATTCTATAAACAAATATTTACAGAATCTAAAAATAAGTATTGAGAGAAATATAGAGTGGTTGGCGCTTAATAAAGAGATTCTTACTCAGTTAGACAAACGACTAAGTGCACTTGAATAAAATAAAAAAATTTTGATTGTAAAATATGAATGAAGAAAAGCAAGCTCTAGTTAGAGAATTACATAAACCAGCTAGAAGAAATTATGCTAGGCGAAAAGTTGACATACGAGCTATCGATGACACTTGGCAAGCCGACCTCGTGGATATGCTAACATATGCAAAGAAAAATAGAAACTACAAATACATCTTAACGATCATTGATAATTTTTCTAAATTCGCCTGGGCTGTTCCTGTAAAGAATAAATCTGGTGAAGATATTTCAACTGCAATGAAGTCAGTGCTGGACCAAGGTCGGGTGCCGAAAAACCTGCATGTGGATCAAGGAAAAGAATTCTACAATATTAATTTTAAAAATCTCATGAAACAGTATAAAATAAATATGTATTCTACATTTAGTAATTTAAAAGCTTCGATTTGTGAACGCTTTAATCGTACCTTAAAAAACAAAATGTGGATGCAATTTAGTTTACAAGGCAGTTACAAATGGTTAGACATTTTGCAAGATTTACTTTTCTCGTACAATAACACTAAGCATCAAACCATTAAAATGAAGCCAAAAGATGTAAACAAAAATAATGAAAAGGCAATTTTATTTAATGTATATAAAACATTCGTTGCAAAAACTTCGAAAAAGAAACCGAAATTTGAAAAAGAAGATAAAGTTAGAATAAGTAAACTTAAACATATTTTTGAGAAAGGTTACACACCCAACTGGACAACAGAAATTTTTACAATTGATCGGGTAAACAATACTACACCAGTCACATACTTGCTCAGAGATTATCAAAATAGACCTTTAGCTGGTAATTTTTATGAAGAAGAAATTGCTAAGGTTAGAAATCCAGATATTTATTTAATTGAAAAAATATTAAAAAAACGTCGTCATCGAATGTATGTTAAATGGTTAGGTTTTGATAATTCTCATAATAGTTGGATAAATGAGGATATGTAACGAATTTTTTATTGAAATAAATAAATTCAAGAATTTTCATTAAAATATATTTATTGTTCAAATTTATTCTCCTTCAATATAATAGTTCTAAGTTATTACATCATCATCTTTTTTCTATTTATATTTCATTATTATCATTTTGCCATATGATACATTTCTTGTAAATTACACATTGATATAATTATAAAATATATTTTAAATACAATACATATGCACAATTAATTAATTTCATTCTTCTTTGCATCAATTATCATCTATTTTTCCTTGAAACAATAATTGGTTTTCTTCAATTTTTGGATAAATTTTGTGAAATCTACTGGACAGAATTGTTCTGAAACATATAACAGATATAAATTAAGTATATTATATATTAAGAAAATTTATACACAATGAGAAAACTAAGGAAATACTTACATTCTAATTTTCATGATATTTTGTTTGTATATTTCTGAATGTAAATTAAAACTTCATTACAAATTTCCTTTGAATGAAAAGTCATAATCTCAGAAAATAGCTTTTCTATATTTACAGGAGATGGACATCCACTATTTAATAATACTTTTTCTAAGACTTTAAAATAATTTTTCTCAATAAATTTTTCCAAAGCCGTCAGTTGGTGTAGTTCAAATCGCTGATACACAATTTCTTCAATTGTTTTAATAACACCTAATTTAATATATTGCAAAGGTAAAAATGTTATTTCCCTTGCACTTTCTTTCACACAGCGATTTAATTGCTTCAAAGCTTTAAAAGTTTCAAATTTCAGAGAAAATGAGTGTATTGAATCTAATTCTTCTTCTTCTTGTGAATTTCTAATTAACACAAAGCGATGATTTAAATAGCTAACAAAATTCAGATGGAATGTGTCACAGTTGATTTCATGAGGTTCAGATTTATTATCAAAAAATACCTCAATTTCTGAATAAAAAGTGGTAAAAAATTTCCATTCTAGTACTGAGAATGAGACTGATGTTTGTGGGTGGCTGCTTATTAACTTAATTTTTATGGATAAATTGCTCTTTAATTCAGCTCCAATAATTACTTGTTTTGTAAACGATGAATTTAAGTTATATGTGGTTGAAAGAAGTAGTTGATTACGAGGAAGATATGTCATTTTTATTATTCTGCTTTAGACACAAATTCAAAGTAATTATATTTTCCACCCAAAAATTTTAATTGTAATTCTCCTTTTTCTGCTGCTTGTTGTAAGTGAGTCAATGATTCATCATCACTTTCCAGAACCTTTACCATTCTTTGTGGTAAAAATACAACGTATTCACTATTGATTTCAGCCACAATTTTCAAGCCAAATTTTGTTGTCGTTTGCTTAATATCTGTAATATTATAATATTCATTAAGATTTAATTCACTCAATTTTTTGATAGGTAAAAAGCTAGCAGCTCTGTTTAATTTCTTTAATTTTCCATCCATTTTCTTCACTTTCTTATCAACCACACTGTATTATTTAAAGCTGTTTTTTCTTACACTGACAACAGTTTCTAGATTTTTTAACGCAAACACTCAGTTACAACTTCTCAGTACAGATCAATTACCGAAGACTTTATGGAAACTGGTAGCTAACTCTCACATTTTATACTCTTAAGCTTCATTCGCTGTCTCTTTTAAATAATACATTTCTTCCTTCTTTATTTATATAGATAAGTTTGCAAAATTAAAATTAGATTTCTTAATAAATATATATACCTATCTTTGTCTACCTTGGGGAATGATGAAGACACTAAATAACATATGTTCCTTTATATGTACACTTATGAATAATATAATGTGCTGACATGTATCATGTTACACTTCGGATGACTCCTCTCTGAAATGTACATGACTATTTTTATCATCTATGCAATAATTACTAATAACATTAACAGGTGATGCTTCCACATTCTTATTATTATAGACAGCTGATTAATTTTCTATTAAATAATTAAACAATTTATTTGAAAAAATTTTCTACTTACCGTAAAAGCTTAAGATATAATAAAACAGTATGTTAAAGTATACATAATAAATATACTTATTCGTTTCTCAGTTTTAAAAAAATTTACAAATTTTTTGAATAAGTTTTTTTTTGGAAAAATTTTTAGAAGAAATTGCTCTTCTCTTCTTTTCTTTAGAAGTTTCTCGAATAGAATGGATTAGAACCATTTTTTTATTTCAAATGTCGGTAAATGTCGGTAAAGGAATCTGTATCCAGAACCGGCCCTATATATCTACTGGTACTTTTTACCTGAAGTACAATCTATAACATTTCTTACATTATTTATTAGCGAGTTGATAAGAGGTTTTAAATGTTTATATAAATTTTTTTTAGCTTAAAATCTCTGATTTGATGCAGGTCCCCAAACTATGCATCTAACTTTTTTTACTACAATTTAAACATTAACAAATACTTTTTAGCTTAATTGCAATCTATAACATTTCTTACTTTATTTATTAGCTAGTTGATAAGAGGTTTTAAATGTTTATATAAAATATTTTTTGCTTAAAATCTCTGATTTGATGCTGGTCCCCAAACTATGCTTCTAACTGTTTTACTACAATTTTAACATTAGCAAGTACTTTTAGCTAAATTGCAATCGATAACATTTCTTACTTTATTTATTAGTCAGTTGATAAGAGGGATTCAATGTTTTTAAAAGATATTTTAAGCTTAAACATTATGATTTAATGCTGGTACCCAAACTATGCTTCTGACTGTTTTACTACAATTTAAACATTAGCAGGTACTTTTTAGCTAAATTGCAATCGATAACATTTCTTACTTTATTTATTAGTCAGTTGATAAGAGGGATTCAATGTTTTAAAAAGATATTTTTAGCTTAAACATTATGATTTAATGCTGGTCCCCAAACTATGCTTCTGACTGTTTTACTACAATTTAAACATTAGCAGGTACTTTTTACCTGAAATACAATCTATAACATTTCTTACTTTATTTATTAGCTAGTTGAGAGGTGGGATTAAATGTTATAGAAAGATATTTCTTGCTTATAATTTCTGATTTGTTCAAGGTTCCTAAACTATGCATCTAACTGGTTTACTACAATTTAAACATTAGCAAATACTTTTTAGCTAAATTGCAATCTATAAAATTTCTTACTTTATTTAACAGTCAGTTGATAAGAGGGATTCAATGTTTTAGAAAGAAATTTTTAGATTAAACATTATGATTTGAAGCTGGTCCCCAAACTATGCATTTAACTGTTTTACTACAATTTAAACATTAGCAAGTACTTTTTTCCTTAATTGCAATCTATAACATTTCTTACTTTATTTATTAGCCAGTTGAGAGGTGGGATTAAAGGTTATAGAAAGATATTTCTTGCTTATAAATTCTGATTTGTTCAAGGTTCCCAAAATATGCATCTAACTTTTAAAATAAAATTTAAACATTAGTAAATACTTTTTAGCTAAATTGCAATCTATAACATTTCTTACTTTATTTATTAGTTAGTTGAAAGGAGGAATTAAATGTTCATCTAAAATATTTTAAGCTTAAACATTATGATTTGATGCTGGTCCCCAAACTATGCATCTAACTGTTTTACTACAATTTAAACATTAGCAAGTTCTTTTTACCTCAATTGCAATGTATAACATTTCTTACTTTATTTATTAGCTAGTTGATAAGAGGGTTTAATGTTTTAGAAAGATATTTTTAGATTAAACATTATGATTTGATGCTGATCCCCAAACTATGCATCTAACTGTTTTACTACAATTTAAACATTAGCATTTGCTAGTACTTTTTACCTGAATTACAATTTATAACATTTCTTGCTTTATTTATTAGCTAGTTGATAAGAGGTTTTAAATGTTTATATAGAATATTTTTAGCTTAAAATCTCTGATTTAATGCAGGTCCCCAAACTACACATCTAATTTTTTTTAAACAATTTAAACATTCGCAAATAATTTTTAGCTAAATTGCAATCTATAACATTTCTTACTTTTTTTATTAGTCAGTTGATAAGAGGGATTCAATGTTTAAGAAAGTTATTTTAGGCTTAAACATTATGATTTGATGCTGGTCCCCAAACTATGCATCTAACTGTTTTACTACAATTTAAACATTAGCAAGTACTTTGTAGCTAAATTGCAATCTATAACATTTCTTACTTTATGTATTAGTCAGTTGATAAGAGGGATTCAATGTTTTAGAAAGAAATTTTTAGATTAAACATTATGATTTGAAGCTGGTCCCAAAACTATGCATCTAACTGTTTTACTACAATTTAAACATTACCAAGTACTTTTTAGCTAAATTGCAATCTATAACATTTCTTACTTTATTTATTAGTCAGTTGATAAGAGGGATTCAATGTTTTAAAAAGATATTTTTAGCTTAAACATTATGATTTAATGCTGGTCCCGAAACTATGCTTCTGACTGTTTTACTACAATTTAAACATTAACAAATACTTTTTAGCTAAATTGCAATCTATAACATTTCTTACTTTATTTATTAGTCAGTTGATAAGAGGGATTCAATGTTTTAGAAAGATATTTTTAGCTTAAACATTATGATTTGATGGTGGTCCTCAAACTATGCATGTAACTGTTTTACTACAATTTAAACATTAGCAGGTACTTTTTATCTAAATTGCAATCTATAACATTTCTTACTTTATTTATTAGTTAGTTGAGAGGTGGGATTAAATGTTATAGAAAGATATTTCTTGCTTATAATTTCTGATTTGTTCAAGGTTCCTAAACTATGCATCTAACTGGTTTACTACAATTTAAACATTAGCAAATACTTTTTAGCTAAATTGCAATCTATAAAATTTCTTACTTTATTTAACAGTCAGTTGATAAGAGGGATTCAATGTTTTAGAAAGAAATTTTTAGATTGAACATTATGATTTGAAGCTGGTCCCCAAACTATGCATTTAACTGTTTTACTACAATTTAAACATTAGCAAGTACTTTTTTCCTTATTTGCAATCTATAACATTTCTTACTTTATTTATTAGCCAGTTGAGAGGTGGGATTAAAGGTTATAGAAAGATATTTCTTGCTTATAAATTCTGATTTGTTCAAGGTTCCCAAAATATGCATCTAACTTTTAAAATAAAATTTAAACATTAGTAAATTCTTTTTAGCTAAATTGCAATCTATATTATTTCTTACTTTATTTATTAGTTAGTTGAAAGGAGGAATTAAATGTTTATCTAAAATATTTTAAGCTTAAACATTATGATTTGATGCAGGTCCCCAAACTATACATCTAATTTTTTTAAAACAATTTAAACATTCGCAAATACTTTTTAGCTAAATTGCAATCTATAACATTTCTTACTTTATTTATTAGTCAGTTGATAAGAAGGATTCAATGTTTAAAAAAGATATTTTAGGCTTAAACATTATGATTTGATGCTGGTCCCCAAACTATGCATCTAACTGTTTTACTACAATTTAATCATTGCAAATACTTTTTAGCTAAATTGCAATCTATAACATTTCTTACTTTATTTAACAGTCAGTTGATAAGAGGGATTCAATGTTTTAGAAAGAAATTTTTACATTAAACATTATGATTTGAAGCTGGTCCCCAAACTATGCATCCTAACTGTTACTACAATTTAAACATTAGCAAGTACTTTTTACCTAAATTGCAATCTATAACATTGCTTACTTTAATTATTAGTCAGTTGATAAGAGGGATAAAAAGTTTTAGAAAAATATTTTTAGCTTAAACATTATTTAAACATTAGCAAATACTTTTTAGCTAAATTGCAATCTATAACATTTCTTACTTTATTTAACAGTCAGTTGATAAGAGGGATTCAATGTTTTAAAAAGATATTTTAAGCTTAAACATTATGATTTAATGCTGGTGCCAAAACTATGCATCTAACTGTTTTACTACAATTTAAACATTAGCAAATGGGCAATTCTCTGGAACCCTTAACCTTCAAGTGTCTCATATTTATTATATAATTACTCAATATACATCAAATATTTTATAAAAAAAATTATTGTTCCATGTAAAGAATGTTTTATAATATTAAAATACGTTCGTTTCAAAATTATTAAATTATGTTTAGTAATTAATATATATTTTTTAATGTTGAAAAGTAAGCAAATGAAGAGTGTCCCTTTAGGCAGTTACGAAAACATAAACTAATTTTATAAGTTGGCACATTAAAATAGAATTGAACGACGAATACATAAATGTAAATGAATATCTAAGGATTATTTTAAGAGTAATTTGAAAATAATTCGCATTTGGAAAACAAATATATTTAATTTCAAAAACTTTCCCTTAGTTTCGTGTCAGGACCGTAAATGCAAACGTACTTGCAAATATTACAAGAGTGACTTCATAAAATGAATTCATCAATATATAGAATGAAAGTTTAAAACTTACTGAAACTGTGGCCAGTTGAAATTTTTATGTGCAATAATTTATATTGAAATTATTGAAGAGTATTGTTCTTGAATTCGGCAGAGAACACGATTATGTCAGGACCGTAAATAACTCGGCACAACTAAAGAAAGCTATAAAAGTTATCAAATTTGTATGCACATTTGCACAATTATTTTTTTTACCTATGTGTAAGAGCACGCCTTAAAATTTTCAATTATTATTGGAATATAAGAAAGTACTTGTGAAAATGTCAGGACCGAAATAGTCAGGACCGTAAAAAATGTTTTTTTGTCACAATAATTTAGAATTTCAAGGTTGGCAGTGTGGAAAATTGACAACTTCATTTTTAACTTTAAAAGTTGTTGAATGTTTTGTTTTGACATTTCAAAACAGAAATAAAAATAATTAATCAAACTGAAAAGAAGTTAAAATTCCAAATAATGAGGGAGGTAAAGGAAATTTCTAATAAAAAAGCAGACCAAATGAGAGAAAAAAGAAAAAAAAATAAAGAAAAAAGGGGAAAAAAACAGAATATTAAAAAAACTTGCGTCAGGAACGAAAATTGTTAAGGTTATTTTTAAAAAATATTGAAATTGAGATAAGTTTAACTGAATAAATAAATAATAATAATAATAATAATTAAATTCACTAATTTGTATTAAAATAATTTATAAATATAATAAAATATATAATTAAAATTACATTTATTTGAGAATTATTTAAAGTATTCTAATTCTTCGCAGAAATCCAATTATGTTCAAAAATTTACAAAATTTCAATTATCTATATAAAAAATAAAATTCCTCTCCGACATTCAATTATTTTTAAAAATTATAATAAAATTCTTGGCGGAATTTCAATTATTTTTAATACAATTTTCATAAAATTTCTCAAATGAAATTATTCTTAAAAATTTTATTAAAATTTGTCAAGAGAATGAAATTATTTAAAAATTTTGTTGATAAAATTCTTTATATGAAAATTCAATTTTTAAAAACATTTAATTATTTAATAAAGTATTTATTTTTGTAATTAAATAATTGAAATCTCGTAGAATTTTCTAATTAATATTGATTTAAAAATGAATTTCAGTTAAAACTTTAGATTGTAATTGAATATTGAAAGCATTATAGTGTGGAATTTTTAGAAATAATTGAATTTTCAAAAGGTTTCAAAATTAAAATCTCTGAAAATTTGAACTTTTCATACTTTTAATTAAGATTTCTGAAGAATTAAATTTTTTTCAAAAAGTTTAATGGAATTTTTTTTAATTATTGAAAGTTTTTAATTTTTAATACATTTAATTGAAGTCTCTCAGAATAATCAAATTTCATAAAATTAAGTAGTAAAAAAAAATTGAAAATTCTCAAAGAACTTTTTCAAAAATTATTTTAAAATATTGACTTCAAGAAGAATTTTAGTTGAAAATTCTAGAAATGAATAATCGTAATGATAAAAATAATTTTTGAATAAGTTACAGTAACAAAGTAGCAAGATTAAATTATTATAAGTTATTGAATTTGAAATTTTTGAAAATTTTAATTTCTATATGAAAAAATAATGATTAAATATTTATTTAAAAATTAAGTTATTAATATTTTCGAATAATTTTCGTATTAAAAACCTGTAAAAATTCCGTTTTTAACCTGGAAAAGTCAGGGAATTTGAAAAGAGCAAAAGCGTGGTAACCTTGTTATTAATTGTAAGTTAAAAAAACTAATTCTTTTCAATTATTTCCCACAGCAAAAATGTATCAAGTTTTACTGGACCTTGTGTTGAGAAATGTTCAGAATCAGCTACGATCTCATTGACAGAAGAAATACTCTTAGAAAATATTAATAGGTACTTAATACTTGAATTTTTTTAATTGAAAACTTTTAAGTGATAAAATTTTAAGAGGTTAAATATTCATTTGACAAATATGTTTTAGACAAACTGATTCTTTTTCTACTTCCGAAACTTCCTGTGAATCCAGTCCTAATACAACTTCCGTCCAGTACCAGTTTCCTAAATCAATCACCGAAGAAGTAAGAAAACATCGAATGAAAATTAAACAAAATCCTGATTTGTATGCGAAACATAAAGAGAAAGAACGATTAAGAAGCCAAAGAAAACGTTCAAATGGAAATTTAAAAAAAATATCAGAGATGACCCGATCTCAGCAATCTGAAGTGCGAAGAAAAAATAGAGAATACAAAAGAAAAGAGCGAGCGAAAAAAAGTCTTCATCCCGTCGAATCAGAGAAAACGAATAGACAAAAAAAATCACAACGATGTAGATTAATACTTGAACTCAAAAAACAATTAGCAAATCATACGAGAATAGCAAATAAATGGAAAAAGAAATTTTATAAAATCAGAAAGGAAAGAAAAACACAAGAAGAAAAAAACGTTGACAAAATTTTGAATTCCGGAAAAGATGCTATTAAGAAAAGATTGATTTTTGGTGAAGCCTTAACATCTCAATTAAAACAACGTAAAAGTGAATTCAAATCTGAACGCGATAAATCTCTCTTTGGACAAATACTTGCAGGAAAAATTATTAAAAAGTACAGGGCTATGAGGCAAGCTTCAAGTTTTGTAAGCATGTATTCTCAGCGTAAAAATCTACAAGCTCCCAACGAACTGTGTTTGAAACGAAATAATAAACTTAAAGAAGCTGCGCGTTTAAGAATGCAAAATTCTGTGGAAGAATTTTTGACTAACGATAAAAATTCAATTCCTGCTCCTGGCGCAAAAGAAAATATTACAAAAAATGGAAAAACAATGAGAATACGCTATCTATCTGATACCATGGAGAATTTGTACAAAACTTATGAAAGTTGTAACAAACACAACTTTATCTCAAAATTAAATGTATAAAATTAAAAGCGATTCGAAATAATTAACAAAAAATATTCAGAAAATACAAAGATTAGTACATAAAATTCAAATAATGATCGAAAAATAAAGTTATATAAACAAAAATCAAAATACACGTCAATGAAAATAGAATTAAATTTATTTATAGTCAATCAATAACTTTTTCAATCATATTAGAAATGTCAAAGCGCACCCACGTTTACCACAATTATATTGTTTTTTTTTTTGGGGTTTGCAAAATTAAATAAAGGCTCGAGCCGCGACGCCAAAATTAAGATACAAAGTATTACATAAAATACACATACTCACAATACAAAAATAAAACACATATAAAACCATTGGACTTAGCCAAGTTAAATATTTAAATAATGATGACACTCAGAGAGTGTACCTTGGTGTCAATTTTCAATGAAACATTAATCAAAATAAAATAAAATGGACTTATCGATCGTCGCCTTCGTGATCACAGTGGAAGCTATGACGCTGGGTTGACGGAGTTTGGGAAGCAATCCAAATTTTGGGCAAATTTCTGCATAAATGATTGAATGGTCGAGATCGTCCCTCGAATTAAATTCATTCATCCACGACAATCCCGACATCGGCTTGGCCACTCTGACGCCAAGAAGAGATTCTCTGGAGTCATCCGCAGAATGCCACGATTCCTCGACCTCCTCAATCCCAACAGTCACAAGCAATTTGACTTCGGCCAAATATTAATTAAAAACGCCACACTAAATAATTATAAATAAAAAAAATCAATATAAAATGTTATAAATAAATAATGAATTTTTACTCGCACTAAACAATTTTACCTCTAGGTCGTCGGCGACACACGGAGAGGTATGGCGCGTAGTCTTTATAATTTTGACAGCGACGAACGACAAAATGAGGTCGAAGAATCGTGGAAAATCTCTTTTATTACGCGAATCAAAAAACCCCCCCAGAATGCACCCCCATCAGGACTGCTTCCCTCACCTCGAACCTTTTGGCGGGCATTCCTGGACAAGACGCGGCGCTAACTCAAACCCTCTCACGGGTTTTCCAAGAAACATTAACCGGGAAAATTAAATGAAATTCTCACACACATCTAACCCTTTCATCACCCCCCTGCTTTGAGATTCATACAAAAAAAAACTCAAAGCATTGCATTGATTCAGAACCAAATTAAAACCTAGGCTATTTACAATTTAATTATCGAATGATAAGCACAAATTTTCTCTCCTTCCATTTACAAAGACTACAATACAAATGCGATGCGTTGTACCCAATATTAAATATGTCCATTGCTTCCTTTTCAAAGAAGACAATAAACATCATTCACATAAAAAGAAACGATCACTCCATACTTGCAAACATGTGTAAATAAATATGCTATCTTCGAAGAAAATTATGATTACATTAACAAATATTATACAATAACACAAATTTAACAACATTTACATATCATAATTACAAAAAAAATCACAATCTCGAAAATCAAATAACATTGATAATAAACAGTTTTCCATATCATATGAACTTTTTCTTAAATAACATCTGAGACAGAATTCATCACAAAATTATTGACTTTACTGTTTTCAACGATTTATTTCCACGATATGTGTTTCTTTTTTTTTTTTTTTTAAATATCTAATTCTAAAAATCAATCTGGTTTTCTGTATTTTTTTAAATGACATTGGTTATATGTACCCAAAACTCGATGAACATCATTCACATCCGCTAATTCGTACGCATTATTTTCAAACGACTGCGCGATCTGATATGGCCCGTAGAAAAGATGAAAAAATTTCATCGTCACCTTTGCCATCGCGTCCGAGCGTTTTGGCACACGTAATAATACCCAATCCCCCTCTGAAAATAACGCTTTGGACGCGGTCCCCTGAGATCGCGCTCTCTGTTCAAAATGCTTATTTAAACGATCTCTAGCTATCATGATTTTCATATCCTTTGATGGCTCATCCGATTCCGGGAAACTAAGAATTTCCAAAATTCTATCCGTATGTTTTTTTCCAAAGTGCAATTCGCACGGTGAGAATCCTGTACTCATGTGCGTGGTAATATTCAAAAAGAACTTTATATCTGCTATACATTTCGCCCACCGGGTTTGACGATTCGCACAAAGCGTTCGGAAAAATCGTCCAAGCTCCCGATTAACCCTTTCGACTGGATTGCTTTGGGGGTGCCGGATCGAGGAAAATATTGGTTTTATCCCTTCCTTTCGCAACCGTTCCCCCCACTTTGGCGAGGTAAACTGGGTTCCGTGGTCGGACAATATACGTTTGGGCCGGCCCATTTCCGGTATATAGTAATTAAAAATCTTCCCAAGGATCGTATCCGTGGTTTCGCGCCTAATCGGGTAGAGTTTCACGTACTTCGAGAATACGTCCAACATGACAAATATATTCAACTCCCCCTACCGATCGAGGAAGGGGGCCATAGAAGTCGACGCTCACCAAATCACCCGGTCCTGACGATTCGACCCTACCTAAAGAACCTGACATTTTCATATTAGGACATTTAACCCGTTGGCATAAGTCACAGGCCAATACATACTTTTTAATTTCCTGAGGCATTACCCTCCAAAAATAATATTGGCGAACATACATGGTTGTTTTGTACACACCTGGATGACCGAGCTTTGAATGTATGCAGTCGTTGAGACTTCTCGTTAGAATCTCAGGAATCACGACTTGCCATACATCCAAATGAACGTCTTTACGGAACAGAATTTCATTTTTTATTACAAAGAAATCAATTCTGACTCCTTTTTCCAGTTGCACAATAACCCCATTAATAAAGTCATCTTGACGTTGTAAAATAGCCAAATTTTTTAGTGATTGTTCCAAATCTTTCGGCATCTCTAAACAACAAAACAAAAAAAATTCACGAGGTGAGTCATCAATTTCAATTACGTCAATTGACAACTGATTTGGTTGCACCGATACAAATCGACCATCCGGATTTCGACTGAAGAAGTCGGCAACTATATTATCCGTTCCCTTACAATATTGGATATCAAAGTCGTATGATTGTAAAAGAATGCTCCATCGAATTAGCCGCGAATTTAGATACTGCGTCGAATTTAAAAAAATTAATCCCTTGTGATCGGTAATAATGAGAAACCGCTGACCTAATAAATAATTTCGCAATTTCGTTACCGAATAGACGATGGCCAACAACTCCTTTTCCGTCGTGGAGTAGTGAGCCTCGGCCTCATTTAAACACCTGCTCACGAGAGATATGATTCGATGATTTCCGTCTAAATCCAATTGATATAAGACACCGCTGACCCCCACATCGGACGCGTCGGTTTGCAACCTATAAGTTTGTCCCGGGACATAATGCTTCAATTGAATGCAATCGACGAACGCTGCTTTCATATCGACGAAAGCTCTATCGTGACCTTCATTCCACGACCATATGTTTTTTGATTTTAAAATTTCGCGAAAGGGTGCAATCAAATCCGCATGTTTCACCGTAAATTGCCGGTAATAAGTACACATGCCTAGGAATTGTTGCAACTGTTTTCGATTTTCAGGACGGGAAAAATTTATAATTCCTTCGAGTTTATCTTTCAAGGGGCGGATACCATCTATGGATAATTCATGACCCAAAAACTTCATAGTCTTTTTACAAAAAACACATTTACTCAATTTTAAAGTGAAATTTTTTTCCTGGAGGATGTTAAAAATGCGACACAATGCGGTGAGATGGTCTCGAAAAGAACCACGCGTTGCGATTAAAAAAATCATCGACGTACATCGTTAAAATATCGTCGAATTCCGCGCCAAAAATAGAACGAAGAACGCGTATAAAAATTGATCCGGATGTTTTTAACCCGAAAGGTAAGCGACAAAATTGATAGACCTTCGAATCATATAAAAATGCGGTATATTTTCGGCTCTCGACGTGCAAAGGAATTTGCCAATAACCGGTCGCGAAATCGGTAACAGTCATAAAATTAACCCCATGAAATTTTTGCATTAAATCGTTTATCACGGGAGGCGCTTCATGATCCGATTCGAGAATGAAATTAATAAAGCGAGCATCCAAACACAATCGAACCGAGCCATCACTTTTTATTGCAATTCGAAGAGGGTTACAGTAACGGCTGTTAGAAGGCTCTATAACATTATTTACGCGCATCTGGGCAAAAGCTTCATTGCTTCGTGGACGATGAGCGATTGGTACCGGGTACGTTTTACGAATTTCAACCTCGTGTGGCTTGACATTAAGTTTATACGGCTCAACATCCGCTGCGGTGCATTTTGGGGTAAATAAAACGTGATAGTTAGACATAATCTCTATAAAATACTTTCTCTCCTCTTCAGTTATGCCTGGTATAGAATTTGCGATATCCTGAAGTTCGCTCATAAATTTATCACGTGATAATTTCTCGCATCCCGATTGAGATTCAATTCGATTTAATTCACGACGAACACATAAGTCTACAATATCTTGATTATCCAAATCCCCCTCATTAATTAAATTTCCAAAAACAATCGTCGATTCAGGATGTTCGGTAAACAATTCCTGATTTATTTCACAACTTTTATTCGCAAATGGAGAATTCAGATTATTACTATTTTCAAACATATTTACATAATTTTCCTTAAATGAGAATAAACGCGCGATCGAAAAATCAGTTTCCTCACCCTCGTTTGAAGGCATACTTTTATTATTTGAATTTATTTTATTGTCCTTATCATTATACTCGATCACCTGAATATGAATAAAATCATCACTTATTTTTTCACGAGTTATTCTTTCATTTATCCTTCGACTAAAAGATACCGCTGACTCCGGAACACTTTTACCACGAATAGTTAAAGCGAAATCATTATAATCAATTATTGCCTGATTACTCGTTAGCCAATCGTTCCCCACGATAACTGAATTTGATAAACCCGGCACGACCAAAAAATTGGACCGTTAATCATTATCATCTATTCGAATCTCACAACTAATCTGTTTTTTGATCGTCGTGGCTTTTCTTCCGATCGCAGTGTATATCACGATATTAGATACCGGCAACTCGTCCAATTTACCGTGTAGCTTCAAATAATTAAAAAACTCTTCGGAAATGGCAGTAATTTGACTGCCAGTGTCAAGCAATGCTTGAATCGGGACTGAAAAAAATAACATAATGATCCTTGGGCATAAAAGATGTTTAATTGTAGTATTTTTATTTTTTTTGTATCATCAACCGAATCATTTAAATCCTGAGCTAAATCATGAAGATCAGAATAATCGCTTAGGCGCGACGTTTTCAAAGATTTCGTCGCGCCGCCTAACAGTTTAAATGCTTGCGAGTGTTCTGATGAGACTGGACTGCGTTAATGTCAAGCGATGGTGGGGGAATTGATAAATTCGGGAGAGTCATGCGGGGACTCGCTCGCCAATTAGAAGACCATGCCTTTCCCCCGTTATTAGAGACCCGATATCGTTCCCCATGTTCCCTGCGCGACGATCCCCCCCTATCGAAATCCCATAGATCCCCCTCCGTACTCGATTGAACCCTTACCTCTCGAACCTTAGGTCTCCCGTTCTGTATTTCGGCCTGAGAAGAGGGGAAATTTTCCGAGCGAGGGGGAGCATGTTGCCTCGCTGACACCTGCTTATCGCCAAAAGTTAAATCCAACTGGATTAATGCACTAGAAATTTTATTTAAATTTGCAAAATCGATGGTAGCTAGGATCTCACGAACGCGTATCGGAAATTGCTGGATGATTGTGTAATGCAATTCATAGTCATCGATTTTTGGAACGGAATTTTGAGCCTCCTTTACTTGTTTGAGAAAATAACCATTCAAATTATCTTTACCCGGATTAAATCGCTTAGCCATCCACGCGGCCTTATACTGTACGCGCACCGGTGTAGAGAAAAATTCATCCAGGAATTTCGTCTTAAAATCGGCATACGTTTCAAAAACTTGTACTTCATACCAAAGCTTAGCACGATCCTCGAAAACCCCGTCCAAAGCGTTGAAACGATTTGCGTCAGCAATTTGTTTGGCGTTAAAATATTTTTCGAGTTTTTCTAAAAAAGAATGAGGAGAACGAAGATCATCGAATTTTGGGGGTTTTACGTCTACGTGAATAGCACGCATCCCGTCTATTAAAGCCTGAACAAATTGTTGATGATTATTTCCCGCTTGGTTAACGCTATTCTGTCTCAAACCAGTTACTTGCTCATTTAGAGAATGATTAAGTCTACGTAAATTTTCTAATTCTTGATTATAATGAAGAATTTGATCTGACTGCGTTTTCCGCATATGCGATAATTCGGCGTTCAATTTGTCTATGTGTTTTTGTGCTTTCGTCAACGCGACATTGTCAGGGTCAGGGGCCATTTTTCTATTTTCTGAAAAGCGACCACGTTTGATTTTACGTTCACTCTTCCCCGCACTCGACAACAATCTTTTTGTATGCGCACGTGTTTTCACCGGCGTTCGACAATTTGACATAAACAGAGATACACAGCGATTCACGCACTAATCAAATTAAATACAAATTGATAAATATGAAGGACACACGACGTCAAGTCCCTGTTCGGGCGCCAAAATGTAACAAACACAACTTTATCTCAAAATTAAATGTATAAAATTAAAAGCGATTCGAAATAATTAACAAAAAATATTCAGAAAATACAAAGATTAGTACATAAAATTCAAATAATGATCGAAAAATAAAGTTATATAAACAAAAATCAAAATACACGTCAATGAAAATAGAATTAAATTTATTTATAGTCAATCAATAACTTTTTCAATCATATTAGAAATGTCAAAGCGCACCCACGTTTACCACAATTATATTGTTTTTTTTTTTGGGGTTTGCAAAATTAAATAAAGGCTCGAGCCGCGACGCCAAAATTAAGATACAAAGTATTACATAAAATACACATACTCACAATACAAAAATAAAACACATATAAAACCATTGGACTTAGCCAAGTTAAATATTTAAATAATGATGACACTCAGAGAGTGTACCTTGGTGTCAATTTTCAATGAAACATTAATCAAAATAAAATAAAATGGACTTATCGATCGTCGCCTTCGTGATCACAGTGGAAGCTATGACGCTGGGTTGACGGAGTTTGGGAAGCAATCCAAATTTTGGGCAAATTTCTGCATAAATGATTGAATGGTCGAGATCGTCCCTCGAATTAAATTCATTCATCCACGACAATCCCGACATCGGCTTGGCCACTCTGACGCCAAGAAGAGATTCTCTGGAGTCATCCGCAGAATGCCACGATTCCTCGACCTCCTCAATCCCAACAGTCACAAGCAATTTGACTTCGGCCAAATATTAATTAAAAACGCCACACTAAATAATTATAAATAAAAAAAATCAATATAAAATGTTATAAATAAATAATGAATTTTTACTCGCACTAAACAATTTTACCTCTAGGTCGTCGGCGACACACGGAGAGGTATGGCGCGTAGTCTTTATAATTTTGACAGCGACGAACGACAAAATGAGGTCGAAGAATCGTGGAAAATCTCTTTTATTACGCGAATCAAAAAACCCCCCCAGAATGCACCCCCATCAGGACTGCTTCCCTCACCTCGAACCTTTTGGCGGGCATTCCTGGACAAGACGCGGCGCTAACTCAAACCCTCTCACGGGTTTTCCAAGAAACATTAACCGGGAAAATTAAATGAAATTCTCACACACATCTAACCCTTTCAAAGTGAATCATCCAACAAAGTTTCTCAAGCCTCATTTTATCGCTTCAAACCGTTTTGGATAGTGAAACCCAAACCAGTCTCGATAGTTGTCAATGCGAAGCTCATACAAATTTTGAATTTCTTTTACAAGCGCTTTTTAATAAAAAAGTTATTCCAACGAAAAACCTAAAAAAATTTACACAATCAATGACATGTTCAATCGAAAATAAAGATTGTATGTATAGAACATGTGAACAGTGTAAAAATAAAGTAATAAGTGAACCGGAAAATAAATTGGAAATTTGCATTTACTACGAATGGAAAAAAATTACAGAAGATCAAATAGGAGCCAAAGGTTTAACATACACCGTGAAGAAAACGAAAAAATGTAAAATATCTTCAACAACTACCGGGGTGATAAAAGAAATTAATTCGCGAATAAACTCATTTTTTCGACACATTTATGATGCAGGACATCAATATGGAGCGTTTAAAACACTTTGAGAAAATTTGCAAATAAACGAAGTGTACGTGATTGTCGATTTTTCCGAAAATTATCAGAAAAAATGTGCTAAACAAGTTCAAGCTGCTCATTTCGGTGCATCTAAAGAACAAATTGCGTTGCACACAGGTACTTTTTTTACAAGAATGCAGAAACAGATGAAATGGAGCATGTTTCCTTTGGTACAGTTTCTGATGAATGTCTGCGTCATGATTGTTCAGCAATTTGGGCCCATATGATGCCAATTTTAGATCTTATGAGACTCCACGTTCCAGATTTGCAGACAGTGCATTTTCAGAGTGATGGCCCTAGTTCTCAATATAAAAATAAGTCAAATTTCTATCTAATGACTTATTATTTTCAACAAATGGGATTAAATAAAGCAACATGGAATTTTTCAACTGCGGGTCATGGGAAAAGTTATTTTAATTCCTAAAAATCTGAAAGTTGTGCCGCACACGAGATCTATTTATCAAATTATTTGGGAAAAAGAAAATTTGAATACTATTTATTTGAATAGTTTGTCCTGTGCTCTTTGTGCAAATAATCCACCTTGTAGTCATTTTAGCTTGCCCGTAAATAATTTTACTTTTCAATCGGAGAACACAATTTCAGCAGAAGATTCATCAAATATTTTGAATGAATGCAATTCTGCACAAATTCAAAACTCGTCTCCATCTTCAGAACATGATTATGAAATAGAAATCTCTGATTGGGTAGCCGTTTCAATTAACGAAAACTGGGTCCCAGGAATTCTAAAAGAAATATCTGCGGATAAATTTCTTGTAAATTGTAAGAGTAGGATCGGTAAAAAATTAAAATGGCCAAAAAAAGAGAAAAAATTATGGATCGATAAAGTGTATTTCATCATTAAAATTACAAATCCTTTCTTAACCGAATCAACCAAATTAAAAAATACTTTTATTCTAAATGACGAGGAACATAAAAATATCACTGCGCTTTATAGAAAAAAGAATCGAGATAGAAAAGTCGTTTCGTAAATTTGGATTAACATTTACAGTTAATTTGGATTGTAAATACTTAATATTCGAATGGTTTCTTGATTTATACCTTGTGTAATTATTTCCACTATAAAAAATGTACATATTTGTTACTATTAAAATAATTCTTCTGAAGTAAATTAATAATAATTTTATTGCGGAGATCTGTGTTTTGTTTTACTTACTTTTTTATTCAAAGTTAATCATTTTTCTGCTTTTTTATTTTTAAAATGTAAAATCTAAAGAATATTAAAAATAAATAAAATAAATATTATTTATTTCAAATGAAAAAAATAAAGGCAACTTAAATATTCAAATCCAAAACAATTGACAATGAAGAAAACAATTAATTTTAACCTGCAAAAAATCTACAAAATTAAAAATGAATAAAAATATATAAGACCTTCAGAATATTACATTTTTAACTACAAAATTAAATTCCAAATACTAATTTTAACTTATACACAATTTTTTATTAATGTGCTTGTAATTTTTTTTTTTTCACTCAAAAGTTAAAGGTTCCAGAGAATTGCCCAAATACTTTTTAGCTAAATTGCAATCTATAACATTTCTTCCTTTATTTATTAGTCAGTTGATAAGAGGGATTCAATGTTTAAAAAAGATATTTTAGTCTTAAACATTATGATTTGATGCTGGTCCCCAAACTATGCATCTAACTGTTTTACTACAATTTAAACATTAGCAAATACTTTTTAGCTAAATTGCAATCTATAACATTTCTTACTTTATTTAACAGTCAGTTGATAAGAGGGATTCAATGTTTTAGAAAGAAATTTTTACATTTAACATTATGATTTGAAGCTGGTCCCCAAACTATGCATCTAACTGTTTTACTACAATTTAAACATTAGCAAGTACTTTTTTCCTAAATTGCAATCTATAACATTTCTTACTTTATTTAATAGTCAGTTGAGAGGTGGGATTAAATGTTATAGAAAGATATTTCTTGCTTATAATTTCTGATTTGTTCAAGGTTCCCAAACTATGCATCTAACTTTTAAAATAAAATTTAAACATTAGCAAATACTTTTTAGCTAAATTCCAATCTATAACATTTCTTACTTTATTTATTAGTTAGTTGAAAGGAGGAATTAAATGTTAATTTTAAAATATTTTAAGCTTAAACATTATGATTTGATGCTGGTCCCCAAACTATGCATCTAACTGTTTTACTACAATTTAAACATTAGCAAGTACTTTTTACCTGAATTGGAATGTATAACATTTCTTACTTTATTTATTAGCTAGTTGATAAGAGGTTTTAAATGTTTATAAAAAATATTTTTAGCTTAAAATCTCTGATTTAATGCAGGTCCCCAAACTATACATCTAATTTTTTTAAAACAATTTAAACATTCGCAAATACTTTTTAGCTAAATTGCAATCTATATTATTTCTTACTTTATTTATTAGTCAGTTGATAAGAGGGATTCAATGTTTTAGAAAGATATTTTTAGCTTAAACATTACGATTTGATGCTGGTCCCAAAACTATGCATCTAATTGTTTAACTACAATTTAAACATAAGCAAGTACTTTTTAGCTAAATTGCAATCGATAACATTTCTTATTTTATTTATTAGTCAGTTGATAAGAGGGACTTAATGTTTTAAAAAGATGTTTTAAGCTTAAACATTATGATTTGATGCTGGTCCCCAAACTATGCATCTAACTGTTTTACTACAATTTAAACATTAGCAAATACTTTTTAGCTAAATTGCAATCTATAACATTTCTTACTTTATTTAACAGTCAGTTGATAAGAGGGATTCAATGTTTTAGAAAGAAATTTTTACATTTAACATTATGATTTGAAGCTGGTCCCCAAACTATGCATCTAACTGTTTTACTACAATTTAAACATTAGCAAATACTTTTTATCTAAATTGCAATCTATAACATTTCTTACTTTATTTAACAGTCAGTTGATAAGAGGGATTCAATGTTTTAGAAAGAAATTTTTACATTTAACATTATGATTTGAAGCTGGTCCCCAAACTATGCATCTAACTGTTTTACTACAATTTAAACATTAGCAAGTACTTTTTTCCTAAATTGCAATCTATAACATTTCTTACTTTATTTAATAGTCAGTTGAGAGGTGGGATTAAATGTTATAGAAAGATATTTCTTGCTTATAATTTCTGATTTGTTCAAGGTTCCCAAACTATGCATCTAACTTTTAAAATAAAATTTAAACATTAGCAAATACTTTTTAGCTAAATTCCAATCTATAACATTTCTTACTTTATTTATTAGTTAGTTGAAAGGAGGAATTAAATGTTAATTTTAAAATATTTTAAGCTTAAACATTATGATTTGATGCTGGTCCCCAAACTATGCATCTAACTGTTTTACTACAATTTAAACATTAGCAAGTACTTTTTACCTGAATTGGAATGTATAACATTTCTTACTTTATTTATTAGCTAGTTGATAAGAGGTTTTAAATGTTTATAAAAAATATTTTTAGCTTAAAATCTCTGATTTAATGCAGGTCCCCAAACTATACATCTAATTTTTTTAAAACAATTTAAAAATTCGCAAATACTTTTTAGCTAAATTGCAATCTATATTATTTCTTACTTTATTTATTAGTCAGTTGATAAGAGGGATTCAATGTTTTAGAAAGATATTTTTAGCTTAAACATTACGATTTGATGCTGGTCCCAAAACTATGCATCTAATTGTTTAACTACAATTTAAACATAAGCAAGTACTTTTTAGCTAAATTGCAATCGATAACATTTCTTATTTTATTTATTAGTCAGTTGATAAGAGGGACTTAATGTTTTAAAAAGATGTTTTAAGCTTAAACATTATGATTTGATGCTGGTCCCCAAACTATGCATCTAACTGTTTTACTACAATTTAAACATTAGCAAATACTTTTTAGCTAAATTGCAATCTATAACATTTCTTACTTTATTTAACAGTCAGTTGATAAGAGGGATTCAATGTTTTAGAAAGAAATTTTTACATTTAACATTATGATATGAAGCTGGTCCCCAAACTATGCATCTAACTGTTTTACTACAATTTAAACATTAGCAAATACTTTTTATCTAAATTGCAATCTATAACATTTCTTACTTTATTTAACAGTCAGTTGATAAGAGGGATTCAATGTTTTAGAAAGAAATTTTTACATTTAACATTATGATTTGAAGCTGGTCCCCAAACTATGCATCTAACTGTTTTACTACAATTTAAACATTAGCAAGTACTTTTTTCCTAAATTGCAATCTATAACATTTCTTACTTTATTTAATAGTCAGTTGAGAGGTGGGATTAAATGTTATAGAAAGATATTTCTTGCTTATAATTTCTGATTTGTTCAAGGTTCCCAAACTATGCATCTAACTTTTAAAATAAAATTTAAACATTAGCAAATACTTTTTAGCTAAATTGCAATCTATAACATTTCTTACTTTATTTATTAGTTAGTTGAAAGGAGGAATTAAATGTTAATTTTAAAATATTTTAAGCTTAAACATTATGATTTGATGCTGGTCCCCAAACTATGCATCTAACTGTTTTACTACAATTTAAACATTAGCAAGTACTTTTTACCTGAATTGGAATGTATAACATTTCTTACTTTATTTATTAGCTAGTTGATAAGAGGTTTTAAATGTTTATAAAAAATATTTTTAGCTTAAAATCTCTGATTTAATGCAGGTCCCCAAACTATACATCTAATTTTTTTAAAACAATTTAAAAATTCGCAAATACTTTTTAGCTAAATTGCAATCTATATTATTTCTTACTTTATTTATTAGTCAGTTGATAAGAGGGATTTAATGTTTTAGAAAGATATTTTTAGCTTAAACATTACGATTTGATGCTGGTCCCAAAACTATGCATCTAATTGTTTAACTACAATTTAAACATAAGCAATTACTTTTTAGCTAAATTGCAATCGATAACATTTCTTATTTTATTTATTAGTCAGTTGATAAGAGGGACTTAATGTTTTAAAAAGATGTTTTAAGCTTAAACATTATGATTTGATGCTGGTCCCCAAACTATGCATCTAACTGTTTTACTACAATTTAAACATTAGCAAATACTTTTTAGCTAAATTGCAATCTATAACATTTCTTACTTTATTTAACAGTCAGTTGATAAGAGGGATTCAATGTTTTAGAAAGAAATTTTTACATTTAACATTATGATTTGAAGCTGGTCCCCAAACTATGCATCTAACTGTTTTACTACAATTTAAACATTAGCAAATACTTTTTAGCTAAATTGCAATCGATAACATTTCTTATTTTATTTATTAGTCAGTTGATAAGAGGGACTTAATGTTTTAAAAAGATGTTTTAAGCTTAAACATTATGATTTGATGCTGGTCCCCAAACTATGCATCTAACTGTTTTACTACAATTTAAACATTAGCAAGTACTTTTTACCTGAATTGGAATGTATAACATTTCTTACTTCATTTATTAGCTAGTTGATAAAAGGGTTTAAATGTTTAACAAAAATATTATTATCTTGAAAACTCTAATTTGAAGCTGGTCCCCAAACTATGCATCTAACTGTTTTACTACGATTTAAACATTAGCAAGTACTTTTTTCCTAAATTGCAATCTATAACAGTTCTTATTTTATTTATTAGTCAGTTGATAAGAGGGATAAAATGTTTCAGAAAGATATTTTTAGCTTAAACATTACGATTTGATGCTGGTCCCCAAACTATGCATCTAACTGGTTTACTACAATTTAAACATTAGCAAATACTTTTTATCTAAATTGCAATCTATAACATTTCTTACTTTTTTTATTAGCTAGTTGATAAGAGGGTTTAAATGTTTAACAAAGATATTATTATCTTAAAAACTCTGACTTGATGGAGGTCCCCAAACTATGCATCTAATTACTTTAATAAAATTTAAACCTTAGGAAATACATTTTATCTAAATTGCAATCTATAACATTTCTTACTTTTTTTATTAGCTAGTTGATAAGAGGGTTTAAATGTTTAACAAAGATATTATTATCTTAAAAACTCTGACTTGATGGAGGTCCCCAAACTATGCATCTAATTACTTTAATAAAATTTAAACCTTAGGAAATACTTTTTAGCTTAATTGCAATCTATAACATTTCTTACTTTTTTTATTAGCTAGTTGATAAGAGGGTTTAAATGTTTAACAAAGATATTATTATCTTAAAAACTCTGACTTGATGGAGGTCCCCAAACTATGCATCTAATTACTTTAATACAATTTAAACCTTAGGAAATACTTTTTAGCTTAATTTCAATCTATAACAATTCTTACTTTTTTTATTAGCTAGTTGATAAGAGGGTTTTAGATGTTTAACAAAGATATTATTATCTTAAAAACTATAATTTGATGGAGGTCCCTAAATTATGCATCTAACTACTTCAATACAATTTAAACATTAGCAAATACTTTTTAGCTTAATTGCAATCTATAACATTTCTTACTTTATTTATTAGGCAGTTGAAAAGAGGGATTAAATGTTTTAGAAAGATATTTTTAACTTAAACATTATGATTTGATGCTGGTCCCCAAACTATGCATCTAACTGTTTTTCTACAATTTAAACATTAGCAAGTACTTTTTACCTAAATTACAATGTATAACATTTCTTAATTTATTCATTTGCTAGTTGAAAGGAGGGAATAAATGTTATAGAAAGATATTTCTTGCTTAAACATTCTAATTCGTTCAAGGTCCCCAAACAATACATCTAATTTTTTTAAAAAAATTTAAACATTCGCAAATACTTTTTAGCTAAATTGCAATCTATAACATTTCTTACATTATTTAATAGTCAGTTGATAAAAGGAATTAAATGTTATAGAAAGATATTTCTTGCTTAAACATTATGATTTGATGCTGGTCCCCAAACTATGCATCTAACTACTTTAAGACAATTTAAACCTTAGCAAATACTTTTTAGCTAAATTGCAATCTATAACATTTCTTACTTTATTTATTAGTTAGTTGAAAGGAGGGTTAAATGTTATGGATAGACATTTCTTGCTTAAGAATTCTGATTTGTTCAAGGTCCCCAAACTAAACATCTAATTTTTTTAAAACAATTTAAACATTCGCAAATACTTTTTAGCTAAATTGCAATCTATAACATTTCTTACTTTATTTATTAGTCAGTTAATAAAAGGGATTCAATGTTTAAGAAAGATATTTTACGCTTAAACATTTTGATTTGATGCTGGTCCCCAAACTATGCTTCTAACTGTTTTACTACAATTTAAACATTATCAAATACTTTTTAGCTAAATTGCAATCTATAACATTTCTTACTTTATTTAACAGTTAGTTGAAAGGAGGGATTAAATGTTATAGAAAGATATTTCTTGCTTAAACATTCTGATTCGTTCAAGGTCCCCAAACTATACATCTAATTTTTTTAAAAAAATTTAAACATTCGCAAATACTTTTTAGCTAAATTGCAATCTATAACATTTCTTACTTTATTTATTAGTCAGTTGATAAGAGGGATTCAATGTTAAAAAATGATATTTTACGCTTAATCATTATGATTTGATGCTGGTCCCCAAACTATGCATCTAACTCTTTTACTACAATTTAAACATTAGCAAGTACTTTTTACCTAAATTGCAATCTATAACATTTCTTACTTTATTTAATAGTCAGTTGAGAGGTGGGATTAAATGTTATAGAAAGATATTTCTTGCTTATAATTTCTGATTTGTTCAAGGTTCCCAAACTATGCATCTAACTTTTAAAATAAAATTTAAACATTAGCAAATACTTTTTAGCTAAATTCCAATCTATAACATTTCTTACTTTATTTATTAGCTAGTTGAAAGGAGGGATTAAATGTTATAGAAAGATATTTCTTGTTTAAAAATTCTGATTTGTTCAAGGTCTCCAAACTATACATGTAATTTTTTTAAAACAATTTCAACATTCGCAAATACTTTTTAGCTTAATTGCAATCTATGACATTTCTTACTTTATTTATTAGTCAGTTGATAAGAAGGATTCAATGTTTAAGAAAGATATTTTACGCTTAAACATTATGATTTGATGCTGGTCCCCAAACTATGCATCTAACTGTTTTACTACAATTTAAACATTAGCAAGTACTTTTTACCTGAATTGCAATGTATAACATTTTTTACTTTATTTATTAGCTAGTTAATAAGAGGGTTTAAATGTTTACCAAAGATATTATTATCTTAAAAACTCTAATTTGATAGAGGTTTCCAAACTATGCATCTAACTACTTTAATACAATTTAAACCTTAGCAAATACTTTTTAGCTAAATTGCAATCTATAACATTTCTTACTTCATTTATTAGTTTGTTGAAAGGAGGGATTAAATGTTATAAAAAGATATTTCTTGCTTAAAAATTCTGATTTGTTCAAGGTCCCCAAACTATACATCTAACTACTTTAATACAATTTAAACCTTAGCAAATACTTTTTAGCTTAATTGCAATCTATAACATTTCTTACTTTATTTATTAGTCAGTTGATAAGAGGGATTCAATGTTTTAAAAAGATATTTTTAGCTTAAACATTATGATTTGATTCTGGTCCTCAAACTATGCTTCTAACTGTTTTACTACAATTTAAACATTAGCAAGTACTTTTTAGCTAAACTGCAATCTATAACATTTCTTACTTAATTTATTAGTCAGTTGATAAGAGGGATTTATTGTTTTAGAAAGATATTTTTAGCTTAAACATTATGATTTGATGCTAATCCCCAAACTATTCATCTAACTGGTTTACTACAATTTAAACATTAGCAAATACTTTTTAGCTAAATTGCAATCTATAACATTTCGAATTAAGCGTATCTGCAATTTTTATCAAAATTGAGATAAATGCAGCATTAGCTTTGTTATTACCCTTATTAACTATAAACATGCATTAAAAATTGAAATTCAAACTAAAAACTACTTAATTTTTTAAAAACAATTTACTGTATCTGACAGAAACAGTCACTTTACAATCTAAAAAAGCGTAACTGGATTTTCTCTACTACACATGCGCATATTTACTATTCACACCGCGGTTTGTCATATTATTTGATTGTGTCATGTACATTATAAATGCTTTATTACTAAAATAATTTTATTAATAACGATATATTGTTAAAGATCATATAATAAGTATAAATATTAGTAATCGAAATGTTTTCTAAGTAAAAAATGCAAACCAAATGTGATTATAAATTTATCGTAAATTGTTAATATAAAAAATAAGTATAGACATACACGCAGTATTATTAAAAACTGTTGTGATTAATAAAAATGTGATATCGCTTAACCATGTTTGTGCATGCAAAAATACAAGTTAAATGTAAGTACATTTCAAATCTATTTTCTCTAAATAAAAAATAAATAAAAACATTTTTCTACCTAATTGACAATTAATTATTTAATATCTATTTTTAATCACGTATAATATTTAAGAAAATTAATTATTTAAAATAGTTATTAATAATAAAGTTTGAAATTAATTTTGTACTTAATTTAATTAATTAATTCAAAATTTTTAAGCACTACAATGAGTTTATATTTTCTCATAAATGATTTTTTGGAAATCAAAAAATTACTTGTAAATGTGTAGCTAAAATTGATACGTTCGATTTGATTTGCAAATGTGCTGTATATGAAATTGTAAAAAAGCGTATCTGCTAATTCAATATGTTAACAATAAAAATACGTTTTTTTAGTTAAAAAATTGAGAAGTTGAGGTCTATTTATGCCAAATGCAATATTATATTCACTATATTCAGTAAAAATAAGAATGCGATACGATAAAATGTATTTCTGTTGCTAGCGTAAAGTTGGTAGTCGAGCAGATACGCTTATTTTGATTTGCACGGCAGTACTTGAAATAATAGCGAATATGTTTCCATTAGAAACACTCTCACTCCCACAAATCACAGATCGCTTATTAGTGATGCTATTGGCACTAGCAACCGCTCAGAGAATGCAAACCCTTTCTCAAATTAAACTGGAAAACATCAACGAATCTGGAGATGGATTTATTATAAAAATAGACAGTTTGATAAAAACATCCCGCATTGGAGCAAATCAACCGTGTTTACAGCTGCCTAAATTTGAAGAAAAACCAGAGTTGTGTCTAGCAAGTACGTTAAAAGCATATATTGAAAAAACGAGAACAATTCGAGGAATTGCAAAAAATCTGTTGATAATCACGAAAAATCCACATGAAGCAGCCAATTGACAAACCATATCAAGGTGGATAAAAGCCTTTCTGGTAAAATGCGGCATTAGCAATAAATATAAGCCTTACAGCGTCCGTCATGCAGCAAAGTCGTCTGCGTTAAGTAAAGGAATCGATATTAGTGTACACGGAGAAACTTTTAATACCACTAATTCTTAAAACTGGTGAGACATTTTAGTATGTTAGGTTAGATTCAAGGGAAAAACGACATAGTTTATAGAAATTGCTATTGAGACTATCAAATACACTCATTTAGTATATATTTTACAGCTCTTTATAAGGAGACTAACGAAAATTAATATGTTGTTTTAGAAAGAAAATAATAATTTTTGCAAAGTTAGGAAAGCCAAGAATTAAAAAGAAACACAACAAATTAATTGTCTATATATAGACAATTATTATACATATAGAGACGATAGTGATACTTGGATCTGATGGTAGATGGCATTAGTGAAAGTCACTGTAACTGTAGGTAAATATATTTAACACGACGTAAAAACCTAACCTACATTAATAACGCACACACGCACACGTAAGTAACTATGTCGTGTCTTTACACGACGATTGGTCACGGAAGCCGATAGATCGCACGATTTGTTAGAAGTACACAGTTGAATCGTTCTTATATATTAAACGAGTGAAAAAATATGTACCTTCGAGAGAGAGCGTTTTTTTAAATAACTTTCTAATGAAATTATGTAAATAAGTAAAAGTTGTGAAAAAATTATGTTATATTAAGGAACAGTTCTTGAATTTAATTTGGCATGAGGAGACATTCACGTTTATTAATAAAAGGTTTTTTTCTTTCATACAGGTGTGAATTTCAACTTCGAAAACATTTGTCCCTCCAGATGTTTAGTCCAATACTCCAGTTTTCTCAGTGTAGAGATATTAAGTGGGAATTAAAAACATTTACTTAGTTAACAAGTAAAATTTTAGATACATATTTTAACTCTTTCTTGTGTGTAATAACACAACCTGGAACAAAATAAACTAAAACAAAACATCTGAAATAATAAAATTAAAACAAAAAAACCTGAAACTGGAAAAATAACATCATAAATATTGAAACATGAAGTAGAATAAAGATAGTGACATAAAATGAAATAAACATTGTAAAAATACAAAAAACATTGCAAACATGAAATGGAATAAAGATAGTAACATGAAATGTAATAAACATTGTATCATTACATAAAAAAACAAAAAAAAAGAAATAGAATATAGATAGTAACATGAAATGGAATAAACATTGTAACATTACATAAAATACATTAAAACATGGAGATGAATAAAGATAGTAACATAAAATGTAATAAACATTGAAACAATAAATAGAATAAAGGTATCAACATGAAAAGGAATAAACATTGTAACATTACATAAAATACATTAAAACATGGAGTAGAATAAAGATAGTAACATAAAATGTAATAAACATTGAAACAATAAATAGAATAAAGGTAGCAACATGAAATGGAATAAACATTGTAAAATTACAAAAAAAACAATGCACACATGATATATAAATTTTTATATATCATATAACATGATATACATATCTTTTATATATAAAATATATATATCTAAGTATATCTTTTATATATAAAAGATAAAATAAAATAATGATTATAACATTACTTAAAAAATATTATTACATGTACCTTAAGAAGTCAATATCTGAAATTTAAAAAACATAACATTTAAAGGCATTAAAACATAATAAGACATAGAAAATACTTCCTCATAAGCAAGCAAAACATTGAAACATTTAAAAAAAATCTATACATTATAATTAATAACATTACATAAAAAACATTCTAACATATGTCAGAAAAAATATTATAACATAATATAGAAATACTTATTGTACCCGAAAAAGTAAAAATCTGAAACAGAAGAAACAGAACAAAAGAAAATGTTACGATAAAGCTGATATGAATCAGAAAAACCAAAAACAATAACAGTAAACAAAAAGAAAATGTAATGAAATAATGCAGAATATTAATAATTTAAAGAAAAGAAAATATTAGAATTCCAACTCTACTCCAGGTGTAACAAAAACACATGATGATCTTCAAAGGCTGATCTGAAACAGGAAAAAATCACATAGCCCAATCGTTTTTCAGAAAGTTTGCTTTGTAAAGTTGCTGCAAACATTCTGAAGGAAAATTTGTACTATGCGGTAAAAAGTATGAATAATTTGGAAAAAAAATTAGATTCGACATCAGATAAAACATTTAACATTTTTTAATCGAAGTAGGTTGGGTTCGCGACTTTGTATATTTGTGAAAACCAGCGTCATATTCGTTGTTAGAGCTTCCAAACACCTTTGAGTAACAGTTTTTAAGCGTATTCAGTTAGTTTAAATTTTTTTGTCTGTTATATTGGATCCGCCATTTTAAATTATGAAAATCTAACATTACAATCGTAATCAGTTACTTCAGAAACTCTCGAGTAACGATTTTCAAGCATTAACAGATAATTTAAAATTCTTTGTCCGCATATTACAATATTATTAAAGTAATTAATCCGACATTTTGTATTTTTTAAGTCCGACATCTAATTCCTAATTAGCGTTCTTGAAAATCCCCAAGTAACAGTTTTAAAGAGAATTAAGACTAGCGTTATTTATATTTATTTTTTCACGTGTAGATTTCAAACACATACAGAAAAAATAATTGAATTAAAATATAAAATGAAAAATATATTCAACTTAATTAAATAAAGAACAAAAAAACTTAAAAAATTCCAAAGTAAAAAATTAAATTTAAATAGGGTCAATTGGGGTTAATGTAAACGGAATATCTATTTTTTACCAAAAACATTAGTTTTTTTTTGTTAAAAGGTAAAACGGACGGATGTTTTTTGCATGAACTTGTTACTTGTTACTTGTTAGTTCCCTAGAAAAATTTTATGATGTTCAAAAAAATATTGATGCACCTGAATCGCCTAAAACTGACTGTTTACATTTACCCCGAGATTTTGAAATTTTCCTAAAATTCTGGGTAAATGTTAACACCACTGTAGTTAAGCGAGGTTTAAGAAAAAAGTTATTTCAAGTATACTACGGTTTTTAGGGGTGGAAAAGCTGAAAAAAAATTCTTCGTAGATGTATATTTAATCAACCAGTTGACTGATAATGTATCATATAAAATAAACAATCAACCATTACAAAATTAGTAATGTAAAAACTTGAATAACTTAAACAAATTTTAATAGATTTTCATTCAACTTGGTAAAAAGAAGTTTTTAAGGTTGCTGAATAAGAATCTAAAATCGAATTTTTAAATTTCAAAATGGTGGATCCAATATGGCGGATGAACCTAAAAATAATATTTTTAAAAATTCATCAAATTTTCAAAAAAAAAATTTTTTTTTTATCAAAGTTTTTTTTTAGAAGACCTAATTTCCTTTTCTATATGTAATTTTACATTGCCAAAGTAATTAAATGGTAAAGAAAAAGCAAATTTATTCAATTATTTTCTTTTAAAATGTAGTTGAAGTTCTGTTTACATTTACCCCAAGTTTTTGAATTCTCGGGGTAAATGTAAACACTTAATTATTTATTAACTAAATTGACGAAAATCAAAAATCAAAGTCAATTTTTGTTAGGGCATGAATAAGGAAGAATTACATATTTTTGTTTGATTTTTAAATTTATTTTTATGCAAATGCGAGACAAAATACTAAAACAGTAAAACTTTAATTTTCAATCTTTTTTGCATTGAAAGATAACTTACACTATGGCATTGCCAATTATCAAAATAAAATATTGGCAATACTCAGAACATATTGTAGGTGAGCTGAGGTAAAAATATTGACGTCGTACATATTTTTAAATTTGTAAATTTAGCTGAAACATCTACTGTTTACATTTACCCCAAATGACCCTAAAATAAATAAATTAAAATTGTTGAATTGACAATTTTTTTTGTTAAAAAATTCTGAGAAAATTCAAAAGCGCAATTAATTAAATAAAGAACAAAAAAAATAAATAAAAAAAATAATTGTATTAAAATAAAATAAAAAATAAATTCAAATTAATTAAATGAAGAACAAGAAAAGTTAAAAAATTTTGAAGTAATAAATCAATAAATAAATGAATAAATTAAAATAAATAATAAATTATGAACTTATACTGGACTCACTCGTACGATGTCATCTTTCGGCACAAAAAAATTACACTCACTCCCGGTTTCGAAAATGTTTCGAGCACACCCGAACCACGTGTCAAAAATAAAAGAAAGGTGAACACTTTTTATTATATAAACGATCGCGGTTTCAAATATTACGAACACTCCCGTTATTAAAAGGGTAAAATTATCTTAAATTAAATTAGAAAAATAATTTTCCTAAAATTAGCTAACATTCCCGAAAAAAATTTAATGGACGCTTACTTGCCCGGCTCACGCAGTACTGAAAATTTAAAAAAAATTTGATAATTTTTCCACCCTCTCTATACTTTGCTGAGTTCAGTCGGGAGAATAGTGTAGACTGAGCGGGGATGGGTACGTGCCAGGCGCGGTGAGGAAGGGCGAGTCTACAACTTTCAAAATTTTCTCCCCTTTCACAGCTGAGTATAGCCGGGCAATAACGAAAAAAATTGAACACAATATTTATTCATAATTTTTTTAATTATAGAAAATATAAATTATTCATGATATTATATTTAAAAACAACTATTAGTTTGAAAAAATATTAATTATATAAAATGTTAAATCCAAAAAAATAAATTTGGAAAAGTTATTTTATAATTGTATGAATAATTACAATTAGAAAAACAAAAATAGAAAAAATCATAATTTCATAATTGAGGCCTCGGATCGAAAAACTCGACCGCCGCGCGGTTGCATGGGATAAATAATATCAGTTAGGTAGCAGTGTGCGGCCCAGAGGCGCTCACTGCTACCTGTCTGGCATGATACTTTTCGACCGCGCGGTAGACGAGTTCTTCGATCCGAGGCCTCAATTGTATAATTAAATAATTGCTGGTCGAAAAATATTACAATTATTTTAAATAATAATTGGTTATAATAATTATTACGAGAATAAATCATTTTTTACAATAATTTATTTATTCAATTATTTTAAATAATAAGTGGAGAAAATAATTATTGCAACAATTAATAATTTTGTACAACAGTTTATTCATTATTTATTTTATACAATATTTATAGGAGAAAATAATTTTTAGGATTATTAAAAATTTTGTACAATAATTTATTTATTTAATATTAAAAGAATAATATTAAGAATATTAATATAATATTTATATATTATTATTGTTAAAGTCGTAATTTAGGAAGATTCTTTCTATCTCTCTCCCTCTTATTGAGAAATTCAAAATTTTCAGAAATTACATTACAAAAATATTATTCTCTTTACCCTTGAAATGTGACGAAACAAAGGTCGTAGAGATAAATATTTACAAATTTTTTCTTTCTCTCTCACTCTTATCGAGAAAAACAGAATTTTCGAAAATTAATATTATTCTGTGTAACCGTCGCAGAAAATATTTTTGACAAAATAGCTACTATTTTAATACCTACAATTTTCCATATGTATTCAGTTATTTAAAATTGGTCTAAAGAACGTAACGTTAAAGAATTAACGAATTTAAAACGGGTGCTTTACACATTTATTAATAAAAGATCAAATTCTCACTTATGCTACTCGAAAGAGCATTATAAAGTGAGTTAGGAATGATTTTTTATTTTTTTAACAACTCAAAAGGGTTAAATTGATCAAGGTTTAAAATCTTTTATTTTTTTAAATTAAAGAACGACATTTTGCATATATCAAGTCTTGATATATCAGCAAATGTCGTTCTTTATTTTTTAAAAACCGTTAAATTTTCAAACTTTGATCAATTTAACCATTTGCAGTGTTAAAGGAAAACCTTGAATAATTATTCCTAACTTACTTTTTCATGATCTTTCAAATGGCTTACATGAGAATTTGATCTCATCTTGATATATAGGCAAAATGTCGTTGTATATTTTCAAAAACCGTTAATTTTTCAAACCTTGATCAATTTAACACTTTTGTTATGTTAATAAAAAACCTTAAAATATTATTCCGAACTTACTTTTTTATGATCTTTCAAATGGCATAAAAGAGAATTTGATCTCGTCTTGATATATAGGCAAAATGTCGTTGTATATGTTTTAAAAAAAATCGAGCAATTTTTATTTTTCAGAAATTTTCAAAATCGTTCAAAAACTGATTTTTCAAGTAAATTTCTGTTTGAAAATGAAAATAAACAACGAATTCAGTGGAAAATTACGGTTGCAAAAACTTTTGAAAAAAAAAATTTGAAGAAATCGACGAAAATCACAATTTTTAAATTTCCTATGGAAAAAAAACTAGAAAAACGACGTTTTTAAAAATTTGAAAAATTTTCAAATTCTTTTAAAAACTTGTTTTTCGAGTATAATTTAGATGGAAAATGAAAAAATTTTCTGAATTTAGTCGAAAATCAAGATTTTTAAATTTTCTGTACAAAAAAAAACGAAAAAATCGAGCAATTTTTATTTTTCAGAAATTTTCAAAATCGTTCAAAAACTGATTTTTCGAGTAAATTTATGTTTGAAAATGAAAATAAACAACGAATTCAGTGGAAAATTACGGTTGCAAAAACTTTTGAAAAAAAAAATTTGAAGAAATCGACGAAAATCACAATTTTTAAATTTCCTATAGAAAAAAAACGAGAAAAACGACGTTTTTTAAAATTTGAAAAATTTTCAAATTCTTCTAAAAACTTGTTTTTCGAGTATAATTTAGATGGAAAATAAAAAAATTTTCTGAATTTAGTCGATAATCAAGATTTTTAAATTTTCTGTACAAAGAAAAACGAAAAAATCGAGCAATTTTTATTTTTCAGATATTTTTAAAATCGTTCAAAAACTGATTTTTCGAGTAAATTTCTGTTTGAAAATGAAAATAAATAACGAATTCAGTGGAAATTTACGATTGCAAAAACATTTGAAAAAAAAAATTTGAAGAAATCGAAGAAAATCACAATTTTTAAATTTCCTATAGAAAAAAAACGAGAGAAACGACGTTTTTTAAAATTTGAAAAATTTTCAAATTCATTTAAAAAACTGGTTTTTCGAGTATAATTTAGATGGAAAATGAAAAAATTTTCTGAATTTAGTCGAAAATCAAGATTTTTAAATTTTCTGTACAAAAAAAAACGAAAAAATCGAGCAATTTTTATTTTTCAGAAATTTTTAAAATCGTTCAAAAACTGATTTTTCGAGTAAATTTCTGTTTGAAAATGAAAATAAATAACGAATTCAGTGGAAATTTACGATTGCAAAAACTTTTGAAAAAAAAAATTTGAAGAAATCGACGAAAATCACAATTTTTAAATTTCCTATAGAAAAAAAACGAGAAAAACGACGTTTTTTAAAATTTGAAAAATTTTCAAATTCTTCTAAAAACTTGTTTTTCGAGTATAATTTAGATGGAAAATGAAAAAATTTTCTAAATTTAGTCGAAAATCAAGATTTTTAAATTTTCTGTACAAAAAAAAACGAAAAAATCGAGCAATTTTTATTTTTCAGAAATTTTTAAAATCGTTCAAAAACTGATTTTTCGAGTAAATTTCTGTTTGAAAATGAAAATAAATAACGAATTCAGTGGAAATTTACGATTGCAAAAACTTTTGAAAAAAAAATTTTGAAGAAATCGACGAAAATCACAATTTTTAAATTTCCTATAGAAAAAAAACGAGAAAAACGACGTTTTTTAAAATTTAAAAAATTTTCAAATTCTTCTAAAAACTTGTTTTTCGAGTATAATTTAGATGGAAAATAAAAAAATTTTCTGAATTTAGTCGATAATCAAGATTTTTAAATTTTCTGTACAAAGAAAAACGAAAAAATCGAGCAATTTTTATTTTTCAGATATTTTTAAAATCGTTCAAAAACTGATTTTTCGAGTAAATTTCTGTTTGAAAATGAAAATAAATAACGAATTCAGTGGAAATTTACGATTGCAAAAACATTTGAAAAAAAAAATTTGAAGAAATCGAAGAAAATCACAATTTTTAAATTTCCTATAGAAAAAAAACGAGAGAAACGACGTTTTTTAAAATTTGAAAAATTTTCAAATTCATTTAAAAAACTGGTTTTTCGAGTATAATTTAGATGGAAAATGAAAAAATTTTCTGAATTTAGTCGAAAATCAAGATTTTTAAATTTTCTGTACAAAAAAAAACGAAAAAATCGAGCAATTTTTATTTTTCAGAAATTTTTAAAATCGTTCAAAAACTGATTTTTCGAGTAAATTTCTGTTTGAAAATGAAAATAAATAACGAATTCAGTGGAAATTTACGATTGCAAAAACTTTTGAAAAAAAAAATTTGAAGAAATCGACGAAAATCACAATTTTTAAATTTCCTATAGAAAAAAAACGAGAAAAACGACGTTTTTTAAAATTTGAAAAATTTTCAAATTCTTCTAAAAACTTGTTTTTCGAGTATAATTTAGATGGAAAATGAAAAAATTTTCTGAATTTAGTCGAAAATCAAGATTTTTAAATTTTCTGTACAAAAAAAAACGAAAAAATCGAGCAATTTTTATTTTTCAGAAATTTTTAAAATCGTTCAAAAACTGATTTTTCGAGTAAATTTCTGTTTGAAAATGAAAATAAATAACGAATTCAGTGGAAATTTACGATTGCAAAAACTTTTGAAAAAAAAATTTTGAAGAAATCGACGAAAATCACAATTTTTAAATTTCCTATAGAAAAAAAAAACGAAAAAAACGACGTTTTTTAAAATTTAAAAAATTTTCAAATTCTTCTAAAAACTTGTTTTTCGAGTATAATTTAGATGGAAAATGAAAAAATTTTCTGAATTTAGTCGATAATCAAGATTTTTAAATTTTCTGTACAAAAAAAACGAAAAAATCGAGCAATTTTTATTTTTCAGAAATTTTTAAAATCGTTCAAAAACTGATTTTTCGAGTAAATTTCTGTTTGAAAATGAAAATAAATAACGAATTCAGTGGAAATTTACGATTGCAAAAACATTTGAAAAAAAAAATTTCAAGAAATCGAAAAAAATCACAATTGAGTGCTTGGATACAACAAGGGGACGTACGCTCGGCGAGCCGCTTTAAATTCAGTCAAAGGTACCGTAAAGTGTAAAAAATGAAAATTCAAAATTTTGAATTTTGAAAACTGCCATCTTATAGGAAATAAAAATGCGCATCTTTTTTTTCTTTGAAATTTCTTTGAATAATTAATATTTTTATATGATAATGGAAAAAATGTGATTAATTTTCAATGTTAAATTTCATTGAATTTTAAAACATAAATCGTCGTATCTCCGACAAAAATTAATGAATTCTTTTGATTTTTGGAATACAAATGCATTTGGACCTATAGAAGACGATAATATTACGAAAATGTTAAAAGCAATGAATTATTTATTGATTTTTAATTGTTAATACTGACCGGTCAAAAATAATTTTTTCTTATCTTTCACGGAAAAACCTTTGAGAAGTCTGCCTTCCCACTGTCACAAAATTTCGCTTCTCACTGCATGGAAAGTCTGATCGCCCGCCACTGGGTGCGTAGCATTACCGTTTTCGATAGACAAACTTCCCAAAAAGTTTAGAAAATTACAACTGGGTACGTTGGTCACCCAGTTTGGGAGTGCAGATGAACAAGTTTAGTGGTGGCGCTGACGCATAAGTTTCGGGTGAGCAGACTGCTTAAAGGTTTTTCCGTGTTGGCTGCAAAAAGTATGCGGGGAACTTTAAAATTTAAACAACTTTCAGTAAGACATTTGTTTATTACGATGTGAAGAAGTTTTCTGTAAAATTGCAGAGAGATTAGTTTTATATTTACAGAAATACAATAGTTTTAAGAAAAATGCTCGCGCCGCCAACGATCCCTATACTGCACAGATTTTAAGGTTAGTTGCACGGTAAAGTTTTATTTATGTATAAATATATGTGTGTAATATTTGCATTGAATTATTTATTAACTATTACATACTATACAACATAGGTATACACTTTTTTAATAATTTTGTAAAACATTATGTGTATGAATATAAATATTACAAATAATTCTAGCAGTATTTAATTAAATTAAGATTAATGTCTGTGTTAAAAGAAATGTTTTTATTTTAAACATTATTAAATTTATAAAACGTTTTTAGATGTTAATATTATTGTTTAAAAACTAGGAAAAATTTTTATTTTAAACAATTTTTGACAATTGTGATATTTTGAACTATTATATTTTAATAGATATTATTAGATTATACTAGATTCAACATAGTATGTAATTAAAAAGGACATTAAGTGTTGTTGCAGCATATTGAGTAATAGTTTTAATACATTATAGAGTCGATAAAAATTGAGTTGTAAATAAACGATATACTAACAAAAATAAATATCAGAAATAATCTTAATTTAATTAAATATTGCTAGAATTATTTGTAATATTTATATTCATACATATAATATTTTGCAAAATTATTAAAAAAGTGTATACCTATGTTGTATAGTATGTAATAGTTAATAAATAATTCAATGCAAATATTACACAGATATATTTATACACAAATAAAACTTTACCGTGCAACTAACCTTAAAATCTGTGCGGTAGGGATCGTTGGCGGCGCGAGCATTTTTCTTAAAACTATTGTATTTCTGTAAATATAAAACTAATCTTTCTGCAATTTTACAGAAAACTTCTTCACATCGTAATAAACAAATGTCTCACTGGAAGTTGTTTGAATTTTAAAGTTCCCCGCATACTTTTTGCAGCCAAAGATAAGAAAAAATTATTTTTGACCGGTCAGTATTAACAATTAAAAATCAATAAATAATTCATTGCTTTTAACATTTTCGTAATATTATCGTCTTCTATAGGTCCAAATGCATTTGTATTCCAAAAATCAAAAGAATTCATTAATTTTTGTCGGAGATACGACGATTTATGTTTTAAAATTCAATGAAATTTAACATTGAAAATTAATCACATTTTTTCCATTATCATATAAAAATATTAATTATTCAAAGAAATTTCAAAGAAAAAAAAGATGCGCATTTTTATTTCCTATAAGATGGCAGTTTTCAAAATTCAAAATTTTGAATTTTCATTTTTTACACTTTACGGTACCTTTGACTGACTTTAAAGCGGCTCGCCGAGCGTACGTCCCCTTGTTGTATCCAAGCACTCAATTTTTAAATTTCCTATAGAAAAAAAACGAGAAAAACGACGTTTTTTAAAATTTGAAAAATTTTCAAATTCATTTAAAAAACTGGTTTTTCGAGTATAATTTAGATGGAAAATGAAAAAATTTTCTGAATTTAGTCGAAAATCAAGATTTTTAAATTTTCTGTACAAAAAAAAAACGAAAAAATCGAGCAATTTTTATTTTTCAGAAATTTTTAAAATCGTTCAAAAACTGATTTTTCGAGTAAATTTCTGTTTGAAAATGAAAATAAATAACGAATTCAGTGGAAATTTACGATTGCAAAAACTTTTGAAAAAAAAAATTTGAAGAAATCGACGAAAATCACAATTTTTAAATTTCCTATAAAAAAAAAACGAGAAAAACGACGTTTTTTAAAATTTGAAAAATTTTCAAATTCTTTTAAAAACTTGTGTTTCGAGTACAATTTAGATGGAAAATGAAAAAATTTTCTGAATTTAGTCGAAAATCAAGAATTTTAAATTTTCTGTACAAAAAAAAAAAAAATCGAGCAATTTTTATTTTTCAGAAATTTTTAAAATCGTTCAAAAACTGATTTTTCGGGTGTTAGAGCCGAATTTGAAAAAATTAAATAAATTTATTTAATAATATCAAATTTTTAAAGAAACTTTAACTAAACGTGTCCTTCGGACAAAATAATTTGTAAAGGGTAGTGGATTCTTCCCTCTACTTGGTTATTGGTTCAACCAAGGGGTGAGAATCCTATCCCTTGAATTTGGAGAAGATAGGATAGTTTTAGGAATAATTAAATTATAAGCAAAAATAAGATTAAACAATATAAGATATATATTTTCCCAATGTCCCTATTACAGATAAATCTAATTTTATGTGTAAGAAGAGTAAGTGTATCTGTGCGTGTGAATGAGATAATCGTGTGTGTCGTAAAATGTAAGATGTTTTTACTCACTACTTGGTATTCTGTACTTCGAAATTCGAATCCAATGACGAATCTTGTTTTTATCCTCTTTACTATGAACTTTAATATTCCTTAGATAATGCACAATGCTGAGACTTCAATTCTTTTACTCTTTAACATAATTTATGATTTCTTTAAATTTATTTTCATTTCTTTTATTTTAATATTTCTTTTCAATTCCCTATATTTAATTTTTATTAAGTAAATTCTCTCTATTTATTTTCTTTCACTATATTTCAATATTTTTCTTATATTTCTTTGATTCCTTTAATTACACAATTTAATTATTTATATTCAATATATATATTTTCAATTCAATCTTCTTTAACTTTTATTTATTTATATTATTCTCAATTGTATTCACTTTCTTTAAACAAAATTTTTATTCTACCGTTAGACTTTCGATACGATTAACACGGCTAAATGCCGGACTTAGAACTTCAGGCTACAATGGCCTGGACTAAAACTGCGGGCCGAAACTGCCCGGGCTAATTGCCGGCTACAACGGCCTGGCTTAAACTGCCTCGATTTCCCGGTGTCAATCAATTTTATTGAAAGGCGATTTAGTGGGGAAATCGTATGTTAAGTTCATTGTACTTGACTGTTGTCAAGTCAATTTCTGCAACCTTGCAGATTTAGGCAGTGGTGTGATCCGAGTTCAGTGACTTGGATGCACCACTCCTTATATTGAGCAATTTAACTTTGATATTTTCTAACTAATTTTCAAAAGGGTCAATAAACTGTTTGTCCAAGAAAAGGAATTTATTAAGAAATACCGTGTTTTATTCTTAGGCTTTTCATTTCAAATTGTGAAACTTAAAGGAATGTTAAATCTATTGAAATATATATTATTTATATAAAGTTAGATCTTTTTCCAATTAAAATATTCTGGATTAAGATATTCAAAGAGAAGAATGTCCCTTTTGTGAAATTTGTTGTTGTTTTTGTGTAAATGTTTTGTGTTGTTTAACAAAATCTCATATTGCGTGTAATTGTTGCATGTAATTTTAGTTTAAGTATAATTAAAAAAAGGTATTAACAATATAAAAAGTTACGGAGTTCGGCCGTAACAAATGCCCCCCTTTTATTAGGCTGACGTCCCTTGTCAGCTGCTATGAATGCGTTATCGAAGATCCTCTTTTAAAATTTGTAGATATAACTCGTTTGAGTTTTACAAAAAATCGTATCCTGGTTATCTTGCTTTACAGAAGTTTATGTTTGAGATTGATTATGTTAATCTTTCTTAAAAACTTGCCTTACAAATTTTAATATATTTTTCATTTATAGAACATGTTCAAAATGAAATGCGATTTAACATGCCGTATGCCTAAGTTCTTTGATTAAAGTATTTTTCTACAATGTTTTTACTTTATCGTTGGTAAAAATGGTTATACAGGTCATTGTGTTTTTAGTATAATTATATAATTTTAAAAGAATTTTGTCGAATATGACTTTAAACGCTGACAACGTCTTTCACTAGTATCATATGAATAAACGTAACCATGTCTACCTAAGTTGTATTGTATGTGATTGTCATAATGAGAAAAAAAAATTTTTTTTTTATTTTCGGAAAGAGAAGAAAAAAAAATTGTGACGAAAATTCTGTTGTCATGCCCCCCTTTTAATTAGGCTGACGTCCCTTGGCAGCCATTTCTAAATGCTCTTGTTCTTTCTTTTCTTTCCAATTTTTCTAATTCTTTTTGCATTGTAAAGATTTGTTATAAATAGAGGTAAATTATTGGTGTGAGTTTTACTTTAGTTTCAAGTTTAGTTTACAATATAAGCAAAAACAAAACTGGTTTTCGATGGTTTACAAATTATTTTTGTATTTAGCATGATTAATTTTATTATTTATATAAAAAAATTATATTTTTAATATTTTTGTTGATTTGCATATTATTTTTGTATTTATTATGACGCATTTTAAAGTATTTTAAGGTCTAGAGTGGTAAAAAACAGCTTTATTTTTTTTTGTTTAACTTGTCTCTTTAACTATATTTACTAAGAAACAGAATTTTAATGGTTTATATTTTGACTGCATTTTTACCAATCTAGGAATTCGTTTATTTCAAGATATGTAATTTTTCTAAATTTTCATTTCACTTTTTTATAAAATTTGAGTGACAACGTTTATTATTTTAAGTATTTTTTAATTGATCCTTATTTTTAAATGTATATTGGAAATTATAAAACCTATAGCTAATTTTAGTATACAATTTTTTAGGGTGCTATTAATTTCAAACGAAGAATACATTAAATATTTTTACTTTTAATGATTTAAAAAAACATAATTTCATAGTATCAAAATTTGAATTTATCATAACAAATTGTTTTTGCTAGAAATTTATAATTATAACTTTTTTTTTAACGAAGATTGTAGAATTTATTTATCATTTCAATTTTTCTTAATGCCGTTATGAAATAATTTTACATAGGTTGCAGAATATTTTTATTACACAATAATAAGATAAAAATTTTATTTTCGCAAAAAAAAATACTTTCATAGTTTGGAATATTGTAAATTTTCATAGTTTTCTTGAAAAAATTCGATTTAAAATATTTTATTTTGAACTGTAATAACATCTTTTTTTTTCTTTATATCATTAAATTATTTTAATTTGTGGTAGCGAAAATAGTTTTTTATTTAAAAAATGTCTTTTTAACTATGAAATTTTTGTGAATGTTTTGTAGTTTTTTAAAAGACGTGCAAAATTTAAGGAAAAAAAATGTTAAATTGTATTAATTTAATTCTGTTTCCTTATTACATTTTTGTGCAGTATCACATAGAATTTGGTAAACAGTATTGAGAATTTATAGAAAAACGGAACATTCTGATTTTTTTTTAATTTCATTACTAATAGTAATTCTGGTCAAATAGTTTTGATAAAGCAAAACTTTTTAAATTATTTATTATGCTTATCCGTTTTAAAATTTTATATAGGGCATTTAAATATAGTGCTTTGTATTGAAAATTTTCATTCTTTAAACATTTCTTTATAAGTTCATGTTAGAAATAGTGTAAGTTGAATAAGTTTTTTTTAGACGAAGAAAATGTAAAGCATAACATTTTGTTTCAGATTTTCTTTTACAAAAAAATGCTGTTTATCATACTTTAACTTTTTTTTTTAAAAAAAAGAAGAAATAAACTGCACTTTTAATCAAAAATGGCTGTTTAAAATATTTTTGAGAATTTGCCTTTCAATATTTATGTTTCCATTGATTCATGTTCTTTTTTTTTAGAAAAAAAACTTTAAAAATGGCTTTACGTTCTACAAGATAAATTGTTTTTTTAATCTTTTCAAAGTGTATTTTTATTCGCATTTATAATTTAAGGGTGTTAACTTTGTTAATTTATATTAGTGTTATTGGTGTTACAACAGTTTCATTTGTGCTCGAACTTTAAAGCATTCCATTTAATATTATTTAGTGCATCATGTCTTTTTAAGGAGTTATAAGAAAAATAGTCGTAGATTGTAGAAGTAGTTAAAGCGTATTTTAATCTGAAATTTTTTTAGTTTTAATCTGAAATTCAATGTAATTTGAGAAGAGCATTAATGAAACGTACTTTTTTTTTAAGTATTTCAACGAATAATATTCTTTATTTTAAATCCTTATAGTGCTTTTATTTTTGTAATACTATTTGTTTATAGATGTTGTTAATTTGGTTAATATTAATTAAATTATGTGTAGTTGCTGTTTTATAAATAAATTAAAATGTTAGAATTTTTTTTTATTTTATTATTGCAATTTGTTAAAAATATGTTTTGTTTGACATTTTAATTTTTTTATTCATTATTATAATTTTACTTTTTTTTTTATTACAGCATATCCCATTTTATTAAATTTGTTATTCCATTAGAAGCTTTTACTAGACTTATATATTTAGTGTTAGTATTCGAGCCATTGTTAAACGTTTTTTTTTTTTTAAAAACTTATATTTTTTTTTTTACTAAATTAGTAAGCGAGAATTTTTTAACATTTTATGTCTCATTTTTCAATCTGATAATTGTATTCTATATTTTTAATCATTTACTTAAGTGTTGGTTTAGTTATCATTTCACTTTATTTATCATTTTATTTTTATTGTTATAATTATTTTAACCTTTTTTTTTTCATTAAGGAATTAATATTTTCGAACTACTTTACGTTTATCAATGTAGTTAGTTTGGAATTTTCTTAGTTTTATTTTTATAAATTATTAGGTAGAAAAATTTTAGTTTGACATTTTAATGCGTCTCTTCATGACGATAATTTTCATTTATTTTAGCAGCGTATAAAATTTTTAAATTTACTTAAAGCATTTATTAAGCTTATATTTTGTATACATGTTAGTAATCTACTGTTTATAAAATATGTTATAATAACTTCTGTTTTATTCCATATTTCCTTAATCTATTATTTGTATGTTTACTTAGTTATTATTTTACTTTATCGATCTTATATTTTTTTTGTATTTTTATAAGTATATTAGATATTTTACTCTAAATGAGAACATAAAATAAAGATAATTATAGTGTAATGGAAAGAGAATGATAAACTCAATTAACTAATATCTATATTACATTTAAGTCCTTGAGACTTGTAAAGTTCGAGTAATAAATTAACTATTTTACCCGGAAAAAATCGTTGAAGATATTTTGTGCTTTCACTGTTATTATTTCTGTCTCCTGCTTGATTTTACATACGTCTAACCTATTCCTAACCTCTCTGAGTAGACTTTTGTTACTACTATTTTAGGTATTTTATTTTGTAGTAGTTCATTCGCTTCGAATTTGCAGATAACTTCATTTTTCTCATTTGTCCCGAGTAAAAATGTATCCCAAAAATATTTTTGATGTATTTCTGATAATCCGTTATGCAATGAGATACAATAATCTACCATTTCTAAAATTTCTTGATTTAAACTTTTTCTAGATGATAGAATCTTATTTACGACAAATTCTTCTACCTCAGCATAAGTATTTGTTGAAATGATGACGTCTTCATTTGATACTTCATCGCCTAATTCTTCTTTTTTTTCTTCTTCATTTTTTACACTTAGTTGTTCTTGAGTTTTTGATTTGATTTTACCAGGAGGTTTTCCTTTTCTTAGTTTTTTCATAGTGCTGTCCGAATTCATATGTTGTATTAATGAATTTGAATCATCCATGACTGCAACATTCTCATTGTTTGCTTGTTTAATATCTAAAAATTCTTCACTTTTATCAACAATTTTTTCTTCACCTTTTTGATCTGATCTTGTTTCATTTAATTCATGGCTAATTTCAGATCGTTTTGCATTGTTTTCTCGCTGTAATGTTTCGTGATTATAACAACTATAATTCTTTACGTCATTATCCTCTTCTAATTTGATTATATTTTTCCTTTTCTTCGAACTTGGCATTTGTAGTGTTTCCTTTCTATTCTCTTCCTCTTTTTCCAGCATATTGTTGTCCAAAATACAAGTTTGGTTTTCTTCTAACGATAAACTGATTTTTCTGTCTAAATCTCCATGTATGTCCATCTTTTTCTTGTTTGGTGGTTTTTCATTGATGTTGATATCTTCTTTGTCGTCGTCGAAAGTACTTATAATAGGATCCATATACATTGCTGTTTGTTCTTCTTCTTCCACAGGTTTTTGTATTTTTTGAATGGTCTTTTTGTTAATTGATTCTTCGCTTTTGCTTACAACTTGTGGCTCATTCGCTGGGGTTGAGACACTATAATTTAATTGACTTTCAACCCTAAAGGAGTTTTGGTCTGTGAGTGAGTTCTGCAAACACATTGAATTATAAATATTAGAATATATTTCGTTAAAGCTCATTGTATAAGACTCTTTGTAGTTGTCATATCTGTGGTCTTTTTGATCATCTCTACTGTAACCATCCTGGACGTCCTTGTATCTTTTATATTCGTTTCTAAATCTGTGTTGTGAATTTCCGTATTCGACATTGTACTCGTCGAAATTCCGATCATAGTTATAAAAGTCTTCTCTTCCATAATCTTGCCAATCCATGTTCCTGTTTTGTCCATTTTTTCTAAAACTCTTGTCCATATTCTGATTGTTAAATTTATTGTAGCCTCTATTTTTTCTTCTATGTTGTTGACCCCATTTTTGTCGTTGGTTCCTTGGTTGATACGTGTTGTAATGGTCAATGGCATTGTAATTTGTTCTTGAAAAATCGTAGTTAGAGGGAGAGGAGTTGTCGAATAGAACATTTGGAGAAAAATTTTCTTTTAGATGATCTAATAAGTCTATCAAAATTTTAAATTGGATGCCAACAGTGCTAGCTTTTGCGGTACCTTCTAATTTATCCAGTATAATTGTTATTATAAGGGCTTCACAAGTAATTGGCATTCGTGAAGCTACAAATGTTATTTGTTCTATGAATTCTTCAACTGGTATGTTGTATCCATCAAAAAATTTTAATTGTTTTTCGAATAGTGTTAATGACAATGCAAGATTTAATCTTTGATTAACTATCCGAGAATCTTCTCCACGGTTTACTTCCGACATTTTCTAAACGTTATTCCTCTGTTTGCGTATTTCTGCTAATTCAGCATGATTTATTTATTGTTCTTCCAACTGATGAAGGTTTATTTTTAATATGTTACTTTTCATTCTTCTATTTCGTAGACTGATTTCACCTAAGTCATTATCTTCAAAATTTTTGTGCTATAAAATTTAAAATAAAAATCCTAAGTTTTCTTAATTTTCGAAGTTTAATAAAATACTAAATTTGTCTCCATTTTTCTATGCGTTTTAACTAAGATTTTTATTCAATTTATAATTTTAGGTTTTTTAATTTCGTTAAAATTTTATTTGCTATTTATCAAATATGAATTTTATTGAAAAAGAAACAATAAAAAGGTGTATTTATTCATTTAAATTATACAGAAGTAAATGAGTTTTTCTTTAATTGTCTATATAAGCATTTCTTTCAATGTCTACTTCCTACTGACCTACACACCTGAAGTGTAACCTGACACAGTGTCGCGTAACCGAGTTCGTATACCTATCTAATTTAGCACATGGTCTCTCTATATTTCATTTCCAATTATTCTTTTTATTTACTCATAAAAATAAATTTCATTAATTTCGCAAACAATTTTTGTCATTTCCCGAATTTTATCTTCATTGTTGCTCTTCAAAACGGAGGATTCTTTTCTGGATTACTTCGAACTTTGAACCTCGTTTTGCTTCTTGGGTTTTTATTCTTTATGTCAATTCTCGTTTTTCAATTTTTTCAGTTTATATTACTTATATTTGAATTTAAAATAAATGCTCCCTGTTTAGGCAGAGGTAGTACGAAAATCAAACTCTACTAACAACAGTACGGGGAGACTGTGGTCCGTTGTGAGATGTATGATTAAATTCAATATTAATTAAAATTTTACATTCAATTAATATTGTATTGTTTCGTTTTTGAACAAAATTGCTGAATATTCACTGCTAACGAAACTTTCGTTTTCGCTTGAAGAAATAAATTCTAAGCGTCCGTGAAAGTCGAGCGTATGAATGGTACAATATGCTTTTTAAAGGAATTAAAAATACATATAACTCACTTCAGTAACTTTGAGGATTTGGTTAAATAAAATAAGATGGATAGATGATGATTCTGGAGCATTTATTTACTTTATTTATTTTTATTATTTTTTTTTTTATTAATTACGTATTTCTACACCTTGTTAAAATTCGCAAAGTAAGCTCTAAATTCTTTAGGGGAACATAGTCTAGGTCGGCCACCTTTTTGACTTTTGTTTATAACTTTTTTTTAAAAATGAATTTGGACAATTAAAGTATATGGTTGGAAAGTCCTGTTTAATAGGAACATTTTTTCTGTACAAAGTAAATTGACAGGTTTAAAAATGAAAAAGTTATAAAGATTTAAAAAAAAAAAAATTTGTAGTCCAGGTTGGCCATTACAGTCAAGGTCGGCCATGTTTAAAATTCAAAGGGCATTAATCGTTAAAAAATAAAATAACATGTTTGGAGTTACGGAAAATTGATTCTTTATTGTTTACAGTTTGTAACTTAATGAAATAACAAAATAATAACAATAAACAATATAAAAAAATAAATTTAAATAAAAAAAAGTTTTGCACTAAAATATTAATAAAATTAAATAAAAATATTAATAAGATGATCAATTATATTATGAGTTATACAGAATTGCAGTTTTTGCAAATGAAGTAGCTCGTTCTCAACTTTGCGCATTTTAAACACATAGTGGCCGACCTTGGCAGTAAGTAACATTACCGAATTGTTGTAACCATAAAGAAATACGTTTCGGGATTCGATTTTTTACTTTGTTTTCCTTTCAACCATGAGTCCCACAAATTTTCTGCATACTTGCCTTGACGATTCAATTTGTTTTTTATCTTTTATTAATGGTTTTTCACATTATGCACAAAACTTTTTTTGAGCTTTTTTTGTACCGACGTCACAGAAAACACAATTTTCGATTTTCTGAAAATGTAATTGAACAAAAAGTTAGGTTTCACTAAGACAAGCTTCGACAAAAATGCGCGTAGGTGGCGCTAGTGAACTTGACAAAAAAACGCGAGTGGCCTACCTAGACAGTAGGCCAACCTTGACTACATTCCCCTATTATTTATTTTTTTATAATTTTTCATAAAAATTCTTAGACTTTTTTTTTATAAAAAACTTTATTCAAACTTGTATTTTAGTACCCGTAATTAATGGGGAATTTTAATTTTTGTAATTTAAAACAAAGAATTTAATTTTAATCCTCTCACTTGCCCAAGTGGCTACACACTTCCGGCAAGGTTAAGTCAAGGAATTGGGCGCGATTTATTGAAGAAACCAGAGCTTGCCGTCGCAAGGGTAGTTACTGTTCCCTGTGTTCAACTTTAGTGAACATAAAAAAATTCTCTTTTACCGCACTTTTTTTTAAATTTGATATATTTTTCTCCTGTGAAGAAACAGATAGACAAGTTTTATAAAATAGAAAATAAATGCATATAAATATATATCTATATCTCATAAAATATATTAAACTTTTTTGTTAATGTGCTTAGTGTAACCCTGTATGTAAAAATTTAACTTTATATATGTCTTTAAAAAAAAATTTTTTTTTTTTTAATTGTTAATTTTTTTTTACTTTTTCTATCTTCTCTTTCCTTCAAAGAATAAAGGGGAAATATCCCACCGCTGCCACCAGTTTGTTAGAGCCGAATTTGAAAAAATTAAATAAATTAATTTAATAATATCAAATTTTTAAAGAAACTTTAACTAAACGTGTCCTTCGGACAAAATAATTTGTAAAGGGTAGTGGATTCTTCCCTCTACTTGGTTATTGGTTCAACCAAGGGGTGAGAATCCTATCCCTTGAATTTGGAGAAGATAGGATAGTTTTAGGAATAATTAAATTATAAGCAAAAATAAGATTAAACAATATAAAATATATATTTTCCCAATGTCCCTATTACAGATAAATCTAATTTTATGTGTAAGAAGAGTAAGTGTATCTGTGCGTGTGAATGAGATAATCGTGTGTGTCGTAAAATGTAAGATGTTTTTATTCACTACTTGGTATTCTGTACTTCGAAATTCGAATCCAATGACGAATCTTGTTTTTATCCTCTTTACTATGAACTTTAATATTCCTTAGATAATGCACAATGCTGAGACTTCAATTCTTTTACTCTTTAACATAATTTATGATTTCTTTAAATTTATTTTCATTTCTTTTATTTTAATATTTCTTTTCAATTCCCTATATTTAATTTTTATTAAGTAAATTCTCTCTATTTATTTTCTTTCACTATATTTCAATATTTTTCTTATATTTCTTTGATTCCTTTAATTACACAATTTAATTATTTATATTCAATATATATATTTTCAATTCAATCTTCTTTAACTTTTATTTATTTATATTATTCTCAATTGTATTCACTTTCTTTAAACAAACTTTTTATTCTACCGTTAGACTTTCGATACGATTAACACGGCTAAATGCCGGACTTAGAACTTCAGGCTACAATGGCCTGGACTAAAACTGCGGGCCTAAACTGCCCGGGCTAATTGCCGGCTACAACGGCCTGGCTTAAACTGCCTCGATTTCCCGGTGTCAATCAATTTTATTGAAAGGCGATTTAGTGGGTAAATCGTATGTTAAGTTCATTGTACTTGACTGTTGTCAAGTCAATTTCTGCAACCTTGCAGATTTAGGCAGTGGTGTGATCCGAGTTCAGTGACTTGGATGCACCACTCCTTATATTGAGCAATTTAACTTTGATATTTTCTAACTAATTTTCAAAAGGGTCAATAAACTGTTTGTCCAAGAAAAGGAATTTATTAAGAAATACCGTGTTTTATTCTTAGGCTTTTCATTTCAAATTGTGAAACTTAAAGGAATGTTAAATCTATTGAAATATATATTATTTATATAAAGTTAGATCTTTTTCCAATTAAAATATTCTGGATTAAGATATTCAAAGAGAAGAATGTCCCTTTTGTGAAATTTGTTGTTGTTTTTGTGTAAATGTTTTGTGTTGTTTAACAAAATCTCATATTGCGTGTAAATGTTGCATGTAATTTTAGTTTAAGTATAATTAAAAAAAGGTATTGACAATATAAAAAGTTACGGAGTTCGGCCGTAACATCGGGTAAATTTCTGTTTGAAAATGAAAATAAATAACGAATTCAGTGGAAATTTAAGATTGCAAAAACTTTTGAAAAAAAAATTTTGAAGAAATCGACGAAAATCACAATTTTTAAATTTCCTATAGAAAAAAAACGAGAAAAACGACGTTTTTTAAAAGTTGAAAAATTTTCAAATTCTTCTAAAAACTTGTTTTTTGAGTATAATTTAGATGGAAAATGAAAAAATTTTCTGAATTTAGTCAAAAATCAAGATTTTTAAATTTTCTGTACAAAAAAAAACGAAAAAATCGAGCAATTTTTATTTTTCAGAAATTTTTAAAATCGTTCAAAAACTGATTTTTCGAGTAAATTTCTGTTTGAAAATGAAAATAAATAACGAATTCAGTGAAAATTTACGATTGCAAAAACTTTTGAAAAAAAAAATTTGAAGAAATCGACGAAAATCACAATTTTTAAATTTCCTATAGAAAAAAAACGAGAAAAACGACGTTTTTTAGAAGTTGAAAAATTTTCAAATTCTTCTAAAAACTTGTTTTTTGAGTATAATTTAGATGGAAAATGAAAACATTTTCTGAATTTAGTCGAAAATCAAGATTTTTAAATTTTCTGTACAAAAAAAAACGAAAAAATCGAGCAATATTTATTTTTCAGAAATTTTTAAAATCGTTCAAAAACTGATTTTTCGAGTAAATTTCTGTTTGAAAATGAAAATAAATAACGAACTCAGTGAAAATTTACGATTGCAAAAACTTTTGAAAAAAAAAATTTGAAGAAATCGACGAAAATCACAATTTTTAAATTTCCTATAGAAAAAAAACGAGAAAAACGACGTTTTTTAGAAGTTGAAAAATTTTCAAATTCTTCTAAAAACTTGTTTTTTGAGTATAATTTAGATGGAAAATGAAAACATTTTCTGAATTTAGTCGAAAATCAAGATTTTTAAATTTTCTGTACAAAAAAAAACGAAAAAATCGAGCAATATTTATTTTTCAGAAATTTTTAAAATCGTTCAAAAACTGATTTTTCGAGTAAATTTCTGTTTGAAAATGAAAATAAATAATGAATTCAGTGGAAATTTACGATTGCAAAAACTTTTGAAAAAAAAATTTTGAAGAAATCGACGAAAATCACAATTTTTAAATTTCCTATAGAAAAAAAAAACGAAAAAAACGACGTTTTTTAAAATTTAAAAAATTTTCAAATTCTTCTAAAAACTTGTTTTTCGAGTATAATTTAGATGGAAAATGAAAAAATTTTCTGAATTTAGTCGATAATCAAGATTTTTAAATTTTCTGTACAAAAAAAAACGAAAAAATCGAGCAATTTTTATTTTTCAGAAATTTTTAAAATCGTTCAAAAACTGATTTTTCGAGTAAATTTCTGTTTGAAAATGAAAATAAATAACGAATTCAGTGGAAATTTACGATTGCAAAAACATTTGAAAAAAAAAATTTCAAGAAATCGAAAAAAATCACAATTGAGTGCTTGGATACAACAAGGGGACGTACGCTCGGCGAGCCGCTTTAAATTCAGTCAAAGGTACCGTAAAGTGTAAAAAATGAAAATTCAAAATTTTGAATTTTGAAAACTGCCATCTTATAGGAAATAAAAATGCGCATCTTTTTTTTCTTTGAAATTTCTTTGAATAATTAATATTTTTATATGATAATGGAAAAAATGTGATTAATTTTCAATGTTAAATTTCATTGAATTTTAAATCATAAATCGTCGTATCTCCGACAAAAATTAATGAATTCTTTTGATTTTTGGAATACAAATGCATTTGGACCTATAGAAGACGATAATATTACGAAAATGTTAAAAGCAATGAATTATTTATTGATTTTTAATTGTGAATACTGACCGGTCAAAAATAATTTTTTCTTATCTTTCACGGAAAAACCTTTGAGAAGTCTGCCTTCCCACTGTCACAAAATTTCGCTTCTCACTGCATGGAAAGTCTGATCGCCCGCCACTGGGTGCGTAGCATTACCGTTTTCGATAGACAAACTTCCCAAAAAGTTTAGAAAATTACAACTGGGTACGTTGGTCACCCAGTTTGGGAGTGCAGATGAACAAGTTTAGTGGTGGCGCTGACGCATAAGTTTCGGGTGAGCAGACTGCTTAAAGGTTTTTCCGTGTTGGCTGCAAAAAGTATGCGGGGAACTTTAAAATTTAAACAACTTTTAGTAAGACATTTGTTTATTACGATGTGAAGAAGTTTTCTGTAAAATTGCAGAGAGATTAGTTTTATATTTACAGAAATACAATAGTTTTAAGAAAAATGCTCGCGCCGCCAACGATCCCTATACTGCACAGATTTTAAGGTTAGTTGCACGGTAAAGTTTTATTTATGTATAAATATATGTGTGTAATATTTGCATTGAATTATTTATTAACTATTACATACTATACAACATAGGTATACACTTTTTTAATAATTTTGTAAAACATTATGTGTATGAATATAAATATTACAAATAATTCTAGCAGTATTTAATTAAATTAAGATTAATGTCTGTGTTAAAAGAAATGTTTTTATTTTAAACATTATTAAATTTATAAAACGTTTTTAGATGTTAATATTATTGTTTAAAAACTAGGAAAAATTTTTATTTTAAACAATTTTTGACAATTGTGATATTTTGAACTATTATATTTTAATAGATATTATTAGATTATACTAGATTCAACATAGTATGTAATTAAAAAGGACATTAAGTGTTGTTGCAGCATATTGAGTAATAGTTTTAATACATTATAGAGTCGATAAAAATTGAGTTGTAAATAAACGATATACTAACAAAAATAAATATCAGAAATAATCTTAATTTAATTAAATATTGCTAGAATTATTTGTAATATTTATATTCATACATATAATATTTTGCAAAATTATTAAAAAAGTGTATACCTATGTTGTATAGTATGTAATAGTTAATAAATAATTCAATGCAAATATTACACAGATATATTTATACACAAATAAAACTTTACCGTGCAACTAACCTTAAAATCTGTGCGGTAGGGATCGTTGGCGGCGCGAGCATTTTTCTTAAAACTATTGTATTTCTGTAAATATAAAACTAATCTTTCTGCAATTTTACAGAAAACTTCTTCACATCGTAATAAACAAATGTCTCACTGGAAGTTGTTTGAATTTTAAAGTTCCCCGCATACTTTTTGCAGCCAAAGATAAGAAAAAATTATTTTTGACCGGTCAGTATTAAAAATTAAAAATCAATAAATAATTCATTGCTTTTAACATTTTCGTAATATTATCGTCTTCTATAGGTCCAAATGCATTTGTATTCCAAAAATCAAAAGAATTCATTAATTTTTGTCGGAGATACGACGATTTATGTTTTAAAATTCAATGAAATTTAACATTGAAAATTAATCACATTTTTTCCATTATCATATAAAAATATTAATTATTCAAAGAAATTTCAAAGAAAAAAAAGATGCGCATTTTTATTTCCTATAAGATGGCAGTTTTCAAAATTCAAAATTTTGAATTTTCATTTTTACACTTTACGGTACCTTTGACTGACTTTAAAGCGGCTCGCCGAGCGTACGTCCCCTTGTTGTATCCAAGCACTCAATTTTTAAATTTCCTATAGAAAAAAAACGAGAAAAACGACGTTTTTTAAAATTTGAAAAATTTTCAAATTCATTTAAAAAACTGGTTTTTCGAGTATAATTTAGATGGAAAATGAAAAAATTTTCTGAATTTAGTCGAAAATCAAGATTTTTAAATTTTCTGTACAAAAAAAAACGAAAAAATCGAGCAATTTTTATTTTTCAGAAATTTTTAAAATCGTTCAAAAACTGATTTTTCGAGTAAATTTCTGTTTGAAAATGAAAATAAATAACGAATTCAGTATAAATTTACGATTGCAAAAACTTTTGAAAAAAAAAATTTGAAGAAATCGACGAAAATCACAATTTTTAAATTTCCTATAGAAAAAAAACGAGAAAAACGACGTTTTTTAAAATTCGAAAAATTTTCAAATTCTTTTAAAAACTTGTTTTTCGAGTATAATTTAGATGGAAAATGAAAAAATTTCATAAATTTAGGCGAAAATCAAGATTTTTAAATTTTCTGTACAAAAAAAAACGAAAAAATCGACCAATTTTTATTTTTCAGAAATTTTTAAAATCGTTCAAAAACTGATTTTTCGAGTAAATTTCTGTTTGAAAATGAAAATAAATAACAAATTCAGTCGAAATTTACAATTGCAAAAATTTTCGGAATCAAAAAATTTGAAGAAATCGACGAAAATCAAATATTTTTATTTTCCTATAGAAAAAAAAACGAGAAAAACGACGATTTTTAAATTTCGAAAAATTTTCAAATTCTTTAAAAACTTGTTTTTCGAGTATAATTTAGATGGAAAATGAAAAAATTTCATAAATTTAGGCGAAAATCAAGATTTTTAAATTTTCTGTACAAAAAAAAAACGAAAAAATCGAGCAATTTTTATTTTTCAGAAATTTTCAAAATCGTTCAAAAACTGATTTTTCGAGTAAATTTCTGTTTGAAAATGAAAATAAATAACGAATTCAGTATAAATTTACGATTGCAAAAACTTTTGAAAAAAAAATTTTGAAGAAATCGACGAAAATCACAATTTTTAAATTTCCTATAGAAAAAAAACGAGAAAAACGACGTTTTTTAAAATTTGAAAAATTTTCAAATTCTTCTAAAAACTTGGTTTTCGAGTATAATTTAGATGGAAAATGAAAAAATTTTCTGAATTTAGTCGAAAATCAAGATTTTTAAATTTTCTGTACAAAAAAAAACGAAAAAATCGAGCAATTTTTATTTTTCAGAAATTTTTAAAATCGTTCAAAAACTGATTTTTCGAGTAAATTTCTGTTTGAAAATGAAAATAAATAACGAATTCAGTGGAAATTTACGATTGCAAAAACTTTTGAAAAAAAAAATTTGAAGAAATCGAAGAAAATCACAATTTTTAAATTTCCTATAGAAAAAAAACGAGAAAAACGACGTTTTTTAAAATTTGAAAAATTTTCAAATTTATTTAAAAAACTGGTTTTTCGATTATAATTTAGATGGAAAATGAAAAAATTTTCTGAATTTAGTCGAAAATCAAGATTTTTAAATTTTCTGTACAAAAAAAAAACGAAAAAATCGAGCAATTTTTATTTTTCAGAAATTTTCAAAATCGTTCAAAAACTGATTTTTCGAGTAAATTTCTGTTTGAAAATGAAAATAAATAACGAATTCAGTATAAATTTACGATTGCAAAAACTTTTGAAAAAAAAATTTTGAAGAAATCGACGAAAATCACAATTTTTAAATTTCCTATAGAAAAAAAACGAGAAAAACGACGTTTTTTATAATTTGAAAAATTTTCAAATTCTTCTAAAAACTTGGTTTTCGAGTATAATTTAGATGGAAAATGAAAAAATTTTCTGAATTTAGTCGAAAATCAAGATTTTAAAATTTTCTGTACAAAAAAAAACGAAAAAATCGAGCCAATTTTTATTTTTCAGAAATTTTTAAAATCGTTCAAAAACTGATTTTTCGAGTAAATTTCTGTTTGAAAATGAAAATAAATAACGAATTCAGTCGGAAATTTACGATTGCAAAAACTTTTGAATAAAAAAATTTGAAGAAATCGACGAAAATCACAATTTTTAATTTCCTATAGAAAAAAAAACGAGAAAAACGACGATTTTTAAATTTCGAAAAATTTTCAAATTCATTTAAAAACTGGTTTTTCGATTATAATTTAGATGGAAAATGAAAAAATTTTCTGAATTTAGTCGAAAATCAAGATTTTAAATTTTCTGTACAAAAAAAAAACGAAAAAATCGAGCCAATTTTTATTTTTCAGAAATTTTCAAAATCGTTCAAAAACTGATTTTTCGAGTAAATTTCTGTTTGAAAATGAAAATAAATAACGAATTCAGTATAAATTAACGATTGCAAAAACTTTTGAAAAAAAAAATTTGAAGAAATCGACGAAAATCACAATTTTTATATTTCCTATAGAAAAAAAAACGAGAAAAAACGACGATTTTTAAATTTCGAAAAATTTTCAAATTCTTCTTAAAACTTGTTTTTCGAGTATAATTTAGATGGAAAATGAAAAAATTTTCTGAATTTAGTCGAAAATCAAGAATTTTAAATTATCTGTACAAAAAAAAACGAAAAAATCGAGCCAATTTTTATTTTTCAGAAATTTTTAAAATCGTTCAAAAACTGATTTTTCGAGTAAATTTCTGTTTGAAAATGAAAATAAATAACGAATTCAGTCGGAAATTTACGATTGCAAAAATTTTCGAAACAAAAAATTTGAAGAAATCGACGAAAATCACAATTTTTAATTTCCTATAGAAAAAAAAACGAGAAAAACGACGATTTTTAAATTTCGAAAAATTTTCAAATTCTTCTTAAAACTTGTTTTTCGAGTATAATTTAGATGGAAAATGAAAAAATTTTCATGAATTTAGTCGAAAATCAAGATTTTTAAATTTTCTGTACAAAAAAAAACGAAAAAATCGACCAATTTTTATTTTTCAGAAATTTTTAAAATCGTTCAAAAACTGATTTTTCGAGTAAATTTCTGTTTGAAAATGAAAATAAATAACAAATTCAGTCGAAATTTACAATTGCAAAAATTTTCGGAATCAAAAAATTTGAAGAAATCGACGAAAATCAAATATTTTTATTTTCCTATAGAAAAAAAAACGAGAAAAACGACGATTTTTAAATTTCGAAAAATTTTCAAATTCTTTTAAAAACTTGTTTTTCGAGTATAATTTAGATGGAAAATGAAAAAATTTCATAAATTTAGGCGAAAATCAAGATTTTTAAATTTTCTGTACAAAAAAAAACGAAAAAATCGACCAATTTTTATTTTTCAGAAATTTTTAAAATCGTTCAAAAACTGATTTTTCGAGTAAATTTCTGTTTGAAAATGAAAATAAATAACAAATTCAGTCGAAATTTACAATTGCAAAAATTTTTCGGAATCAAAAAATTTGAAGAAATCGACGAAAATCAAAATTTTTAATTTCCTATAGAAAAAAAAACGAGAAAAACGACGATTTTTAAATTTCGAAAAATTTTCAAATTCTTCTAAAAACTTGGTTTTCGAGTATAATTTAGATGGAAAATGAAAAAATTTCATGAATTTAGTCGAAAATCAAGATTTTTAAATTTTCTGTACAAAAAAAAACGAAAAAATCGAGCCAATTTTTATTTTTCAGAAATTTTTAAAATCGTTCAAAAACTGATTTTTCGAGTAAATTTCTGTTTGAAAATGAAAATAAATAACGAATTCAGTCGAAATTTACGATTGCAAAAACTTTTCGGAATAAAAAAATTTGAAGAAATCGACGAAAATCAAAATTTTTATATTTCCTATAGAAAAAAAAACGAGAAAAACGACGATTTTTAAATTTCGAAAAATTTTCAAATTCTTCTTAAAAACTTGTTTTTCGAGTATAATTTAGATGGAAAATGAAAAAATTTCATAAATTTAGGCGAAAATCAAGATTTTTAAATTTTCTGTACAAAAAAAAAACGAAAAAATCGACCAATTTTTATTTTTCAGAAATTTTTAAAATCGTTCAAAAACTGATTTTTCGAGTAAATTTCTGTTTGAAAATGAAAATAAATAACGAATTCAGTCGAAATTTACAATTGCAAAAATTTTCGGAATCAAAAAATTTGAAGAAATCGACGAAAATCAAAATTTTTAATTTCCTATAGAAAAAAAAACGAGAAAAACGACGATTTTTAAATTTCGAAAAATTTTCAAATTCTTTTAAAACTTGTTTTTCGAGTATAATTTAGATGGAAAATGAAAAAATTTCATAAATTTAGGCGAAAATCAAGATTTTTAAATTTTCTGTACAAAAAAAAACGAAAAAATCGACCAATTTTTATTTTTCAGAAATTTTTAAAATCGTTCAAAAACTGATTTTTCGAGTAAATTTCTGTTTGAAAATGAAAATAAATAACAAATTCAGTCGAAATTTACAATTGCAAAAATTTTCGGAATCAAAAAATTTGAAGAAATCGACGAAAATCAAATATTTTTATTTTCCTATAGAAAAAAAAACGAGAAAAACGACGATTTTTAAATTTCGAAAAATTTTCAAATTCTTTTAAAAACTTGTTTTTCGAGTATAATTTAGATGGAAAATGAAAAAATTTCATAAATTTAGGCGAAAATCAAGATTTTTAAATTTTCTGTACAAAAAAAAAACGAAAAAATCGACCAATTTTTATTTTTCAGAAATTTTTAAAATCGTTCAAAAACTGATTTTTCGAGTAAATTTCTGTTTGAAAATGAAAATAAATAACAAATTCAGTCGAAATTTACAATTGCAAAAATTTTCGGAATCAAAAAATTTGAAGAAATCGACGAAAATCAAAATTTTTTATTTTCCTATAGAAAAAAAAACGAGAAAAACGACGATTTTTAAATTTCGAAAAATTTTCAAATTCTTTTAAAAACTTGTTTTTCGAGTATAATTTAGATGGAAAATGAAAAAATTTCATGAATTTAGTCGAAAATCAAGATTTTTAAATTTTCTGTACAAAAAAAAACGAAAAAATCGACCAATTTTTATTTTTCAGAAATTTTTAAAATCGTTCAAAAACTGATTTTTCGAGTAAATTTCTGTTTGAAAATGAAAATAAATAACGAATTCAGTCGAAATTTACAATTGCAAAAATTTTCGGAATCAAAAAATTTGAAGAAATCGACGAAAATCAAAATTTTTAATTTCCTATAGAAAAAAAAACGAGAAAAACGACGATTTTTAAATTTCGAAAAATTTTCAAATTCTTTAAAAACTTGTTTTTCGAGTATAATTTAGATGGAAAATGAAAAAATTTTCATGAATTTAGGCGAAAATCAAGATTTTTAAATTTTCTGTACAAAAAAAAACGAAAAAATCGACCAATTTTTATTTTTCAGAAATTTTTAAAATCGTTCAAAAACTGATTTTTCGAGTAAATTTCTGTTTGAAAATGAAAATAAATAACGAATTCAGTCGAAATTTACGATTGCAAAAATTTTCGGAATCAAAAAATTTGAAGAAATCGACGAAAATCAAAATTTTTAATTTCCTATAGAAAAAAAACGAGAAAAACGACGATTTTTAAATTTCGAAAAATTTTCAAATTCTTTTAAAAACTTGTTTTTCGAGTATAATTTAGATGGAAAATGAAAAAATTTTCATGAATTTAGTCGAAAATCAAGATTTTTAAATTTTCTGTACAAAAAAAAAACGAAAAAATCGACCAATTTTTATTTTTCAGAAATTTTAAAATCGTTCAAAAACTGATTTTTCGAGTAAATTTCTGTTTGAAAATGAAAATAAATAACGAATTCAGTCGAAATTTACGAATTGCAAAAATTTTCGGAATCAAAAAATTTGAAGAAATCGACGAAAATCAAAATTTTTAATTTCCTATAGAAAAAAAAACGAGAAAAACGACGATTTTTAAATTTCGAAAAATTTTCAAATTCTTTTAAAAACTTGTTTTTCGAGTATAATTTAGATGGAAAATGAAAAAATTTCATAAATTTAGGCGAAAATCAAGATTTTTAAATTTTCTGTACAAAAAAAAAACGAAAAAATCGACCAATTTTTATTTTTCAGAAATTTTTAAAATCGTTCAAAAACTGATTTTTCGAGTAAATTTCTGTTTGAAAATGAAAATAAATAACAAATTCAGTCGAAATTTACAATTGCAAAAATTTTCGGAATCAAAAAATTTGAAGAAATCGACGAAAATCAAATATTTTTATTTTCCTATAGAAAAAAAAACGAGAAAAACGACGATTTTTAAATTTCGAAAAATTTTCAAATTCTTTTAAAAACTTGTTTTTCGAGTATAATTTAGATGGAAAATGAAAAAATTTCATAAATTTAGGCGAAAATCAAGATTTTTAAATTTTCTGTACAAAAAAAAACGAAAAAATCGACCAATTTTTATTTTTCAGAAATTTTTAAAATCGTTCAAAAACTGATTTTTCGAGTAAATTTCTGTTTGAAAATGAAAATAAATAACAAATTCAGTCGAAATTTACAATTGCAAAAATTTTCGGAATCAAAAAATTTGAAGAAATCGACGAAAATCAAAATTTTTTTTCCTATAGAAAAAAAAACGAGAAAAACGACGATTTTTAAATTTCGAAAAATTTTCAAATTCTTTTAAAAACTTGTTTTTCGAGTATAATTTAGATGGAAAATGAAAAAATTTCATAAATTTAGGCGAAAATCAAGATTTTTAAATTTTCTGTACAAAAAAAAAACGAAAAAATCGACCAATTTTTATTTTTCAGAAATTTTTAAAATCGTTCAAAAACTGATTTTTCGAGTAAATTTCTGTTTGAAAATGAAAATAAATAACAAATTCAGTCGAAATTTACAATTGCAAAAATTTTCGGAATCAAAAAATTTGAAGAAATCGACGAAAATCAAAATTTTTTATTTTCCTATAGAAAAAAAAACGAGAAAAACGACGATTTTTAAATTTCGAAAAATTTTCAAATTCTTTTAAAAACTTGTTTTTCGAGTATAATTTAGATGGAAAATGAAAAAATTTCATAAATTTAGGCGAAAATCAAGATTTTTAAATTTTCTGTACAAAAAAAAACGAAAAAATCGACCAATTTTTATTTTTCAGAAATTTTTAAAATCGTTCAAAAACTGATTTTTCGAGTAAATTTCTGTTTGAAAATGAAAATAAATAACAAATTCAGTCGAAATTTACAATTGCAAAAATTTTCGGAAACAAAAAATTTGAAGAAATCGACGAAAATCACAATTTTTAATTTTCCTATAGAAAAAAAAACGAGAAAAACGACGATTTTTAAATTTCGAAAAATTTTCAAATTCTTTTAAAAACTTGTTTTTCGAGTATAATTTAGATGGAAAATGAAAAAATTTCATAAATTTAGGCGAAAATCAAGATTTTTAAATTTTCTGTACAAAAAAAAACGAAAAAATCGACCAATTTTTATTTTTCAGAAATTTTTAAAATCGTTCAAAAACTGATTTTTCGAGTAAATTTCTGTTTGAAAATGAAAATAAATAACAAATTCAGTCGAAATTTACAATTGCAAAAATTTTCGGAATCAAAAAATTTGAAGAAATCGACGAAAATCAAAATTTTTTATTTTCCTATAGAAAAAAAAACGAGAAAAACGACGATTTTTAAATTTCGAAAAATTTTCAAATTCTTTTAAAAACTTGTTTTTCGAGTATAATTTAGATGGAAAATGAAAAAATTTCATAAATTTAGGCGAAAATCAAGATTTTTAAATTTTCTGTACAAAAAAAAAACGAAAAAATCGACCAATTTTTATTTTTCAGAAATTTTTAAAATCGTTCAAAAACTGATTTTTCGAGTAAATTTCTGTTTGAAAATGAAAATAAATAACAAATTCAGTCGAAATTTACAATTGCAAAAATTTTCGGAATCAAAAAATTTGAAGAAATCGACGAAAATCAAAATTTTTAATTTCCTATAGAAAAAAAACGAGAAAAACGACGATTTTTAAATTTCGAAAAATTTTCAAATTCTTTTAAAAACTTGTTTTTCGAGTATAATTTAGATGGAAAATGAAAAAATTTCATAATTTAGGCGAAAATCAAGATTTTTAAATTTTCTGTACAAAAAAAAACGAAAAAATCGACCAATTTTTATTTTTCAGAAATTTTTAAAATCGTTCAAAAACTGATTTTTCGAGTAAATTTCTGTTTGAAAATGAAAATAAATAACAAATTCAGTCGAAATTTACAATTGCAAAAATTTTCGGAATCAAAAAATTTGAAGAAATCGACGAAAATCAAATATTTTTATTTTCCTATAGAAAAAAAAACGAGAAAAACGACGATTTTTAAATTTCGAAAAATTTTCAAATTCTTTTAAAAACTTGTTTTTCGAGTATAATTTAGATGGAAAATGAAAAAATTTCATAAATTTAGGCGAAAATCAAGATTTTTAAATTTTCTGTACAAAAAAAAACGAAAAAATCGACCAATTTTTATTTTTCAGAAATTTTTAAAATCGTTCAAAAACTGATTTTTCGAGTAAATTTCTGTTTGAAAATGAAAATAAATAACAAATTCAGTCGAAATTTACAATTGCAAAAATTTTCGGAATCAAAAAATTTGAAGAAATCGACGAAAATCAAAATTTTTTAATTTTCCTATAGAAAAAAAAACGAGAAAAACGACGATTTTTAAATTTCGAAAAATTTTCAAATTCTTTTAAAAACTTGTTTTTCGAGTATAATTTAGATGGAAAATGAAAAAATTTCATAAATTTAGGCGAAAATCAAGATTTTTAAATTTTCTGTACAAAAAAAAACGAAAAAATCGACCAATTTTTATTTTTCAGAAATTTTTAAAATCGTTCAAAAACTGATTTTTCGAGTAAATTTCTGTTTGAAAATGAAAATAAATAACAAATTCAGTCGAAATTTACAATTGCAAAAATTTTCGGAATCAAAAAATTTGAAGAAATCGACGAAAATCAAAATTTTTTATTTTCCTATAGAAAAAAAAACGAGAAAAACGACGATTTTTAAATTTCGAAAAATTTTCAAATTCTTTTAAAAACTTGTTTTTCGAGTATAATTTAGATGGAAAATGAAAAAATTTCATAAATTTAGGCGAAAATCAAGATTTTTAAATTTTCTGTACAAAAAAAAACGAAAAAATCGACCAATTTTTATTTTTCAGAAATTTTTAAAATCGTTCAAAAACTGATTTTTCGAGTAAATTTCTGTTTGAAAATGAAAATAAATAACAAATTCAGTCGAAATTTACAATTGCAAAAATTTTCGGAATCAAAAAATTTGAAGAAATCGACGAAAATCAAAATTTTTTATTTTCCTATAGAAAAAAAAACGAGAAAAACGACGATTTTTAAATTTCGAAAAATTTTCAAATTCTTTTAAAAACTTGTTTTTCGAGTATAATTTAGATGGAAAATGAAAAAATTTCATAAATTTAGGCGAAAATCAAGATTTTTAAATTTTCTGTACAAAAAAAAACGAAAAAATCGACCAATTTTTATTTTTCAGAAATTTTTAAAATCGTTCAAAAACTGATTTTTCGAGTAAATTTCTGTTTGAAAATGAAAATAAATAACAAATTCAGTCGAAATTTACAATTGCAAAAATTTTCGGAATCAAAAAATTTGAAGAAATCGACGAAAATCAAAATTTTTTATTTTCCTATAGAAAAAAAAACGAGAAAAACGACGATTTTTAAATTTCGAAAAATTTTCAAATTCTTTTAAAAACTTGTTTTTCGAGTATAATTTAGATGGAAAATGAAAAAATTTCATAAATTTAGGCGAAAATCAAGATTTTTAAATTTTCTGTACAAAAAAAAAACGAAAAAATCGACCAATTTTTATTTTTCAGAAATTTTTAAAATCGTTCAAAAACTGATTTTTCGAGTAAATTTCTGTTTGAAAATGAAAATAAATAACAAATTCAGTCGAAATTTACAATTGCAAAAATTTTCGGAATCAAAAAATTTGAAGAAATCGACGAAAATCAAAATTTTTATTTCCTATAGAAAAAAAAACGAGAAAAACGACGATTTTTAAATTTCGAAAAATTTTCAAATTCTTTTAAAAACTTGTTTTTCGAGTATAATTTAGATGGAAAATGAAAAAATTTCATAAATTTAGGCGAAAATCAAGATTTTTAAATTTTCTGTACAAAAAAAAACGAAAAAATCGACCAATTTTTATTTTTCAGAAATTTTTAAAATCGTTCAAAAACTGATTTTTCGAGTAAATTTCTGTTTGAAAATGAAAATAAATAACAAATTCAGTCGAAATTTACAATTGCAAAAATTTTCGGAATCAAAAAATTTGAAGAAATCGACGAAAATCAAAATTTTTTAATTTTCCTATAGAAAAAAAAACGAGAAAAACGACGATTTTTAAATTTCGAAAAATTTTCAAATTCTTTTAAAAACTTGTTTTTCGAGTATAATTTAGATGGAAAATGAAAAAATTTCATAAATTTAGGCGAAAATCAAGATTTTTAAATTTTCTGTACAAAAAAAAACGAAAAAATCGACCAATTTTTATTTTTCAGAAATTTTTAAAATCGTTCAAAAACTGATTTTTCGAGTAAATTTCTGTTTGAAAATGAAAATAAATAACAAATTCAGTCGAAATTTACAATTGCAAAAATTTTCGGAATCAAAAAATTTGAAGAAATCGACGAAAATCAAAATTTTTTAATTTCCTATAGAAAAAAAAACGAGAAAAACGACGATTTTTAAATTTCGAAAAATTTTCAAATTCTTTTAAAAACTTGTTTTTCGAGTATAATTTAGATGGAAAATGAAAAAATTTCATAAATTTAGGCGAAAATCAAGATTTTTAAATTTTCTGTACAAAAAAAAAACGAAAAAATCGACCAATTTTTATTTTTCAGAAATTTTTAAAATCGTTCAAAAACTGATTTTTCGAGTAAATTTCTGTTTGAAAATGAAAATAAATAACGAATTCAGTCGAAATTTACAATTGCAAAAATTTTCGGAATCAAAAAATTTGAAGAAATCGACGAAAATCAAAATTTTTATATTTCCTATAGAAAAAAAAACGAGAAAAACGACGATTTTTAAATTTCGAAAAATTTTCAAATTCTTTTAAAAACTTGTTTTTCGAGTATAATTTAGATGGAAAATGAAAAAATTTCATAAATTTAGGCGAAAATCAAGATTTTTAAATTTTCTGTACAAAAAAAAACGAAAAAATCGACCAATTTTTATTTTTCAGAAATTTTTAAAATCGTTCAAAAACTGATTTTTCGAGTAAATTTCTGTTTGAAAATGAAAATAAATAACGAATTCAGTCGAAATTTACAATTGCAAAAATTTTCGGAATCAAAAAATTTGAAGAAATCGACGAAAATCAAAATTTTTAATTTCCTATAGAAAAAAAAACGAGAAAAACGACGATTTTTAAATTTCGAAAAATTTTCAAATTCTTTTAAAAACTTGTTTTTCGAGTATAATTTAGATGGAAAATGAAAAAATTTCATGAATTTAGGCGAAAATCAAGATTTTAAATTTTCTGTACAAAAAAAAACGAAAAAATCGACCAATTTTTATTTTTCAGAAATTTTTAAAATCGTTCAAAAACTGATTTTTCGAGTAAATTTCTGTTTGAAAATGAAAATAAATAACGAATTCAGTCAAAATTTACGATTGCAAAAATTTTCTGAAACAAAAAATTTGAAGAAATCGACGAAAATCACAATTTTTAATTTTCCTATAGAAAAAAAAACGAGAAAAACGACGATTTTTAAATTTCGAAAAATTTTCAAATTCTTTTAAAAACTTGTTTTTCGAGTATAATTTAGATGGAAAATGAAAAAATTTCATAAATTTAGGCGAAAATCAAGATTTTTAAATTTTCTGTACAAAAAAAAAACGAAAAAATCGACCAATTTTTATTTTTCAGAAATTTTTAAAATCGTTCAAAAACTGATTTTTCGAGTAAATTTCTGTTTGAAAATGAAAATAAATAACAAATTCAGTCGAAATTTACAATTGCAAAAATTTTCGGAAACAAAAAATTTGAAGAAATCGACGAAAATCACAATTTTTAATTTTCCTATAGAAAAAAAAACGAGAAAAACGACGATTTTTAAATTTCGAAAAATTTTCAAATTCTTTTAAAAACTTGTTTTTCGAGTATAATTTAGATGGAAAATGAAAAAATTTCATAAATTTAGGCGAAAATCAAGATTTTTAAATTTTCTGTACAAAAAAAAAACGAAAAAATCGACCAATTTTTATTTTTCAGAAATTTTTAAAATCGTTCAAAAACTGATTTTTCGAGTAAATTTCTGTTTGAAAATGAAAATAAATAACAAATTCAGTCGAAATTTACAATTGCAAAAATTTTCGGAATCAAAAAATTTGAAGAAATCGACGAAAATCAAAATTTTTATTTCCTATAGAAAAAAAAACGAGAAAAACGACGATTTTTAAATTTCGAAAAATTTTCAAATTCTTTTAAAAACTTGTTTTTCGAGTATAATTTAGATGGAAAATGAAAAAATTTCATAAATTTAGGCGAAAATCAAGATTTTTAAATTTTCTGTACAAAAAAAAACGAAAAAATCGACCAATTTTTATTTTTCAGAAATTTTTAAAATCGTTCAAAAACTGATTTTTCGAGTAAATTTCTGTTTGAAAATGAAAAATAAATAACGAATTCAGTCGAAATTTACGAATTGCAAAAATTTTCGGAATCAAAAAAATTTGAAGAAATCGACGAAAATCAAAATTTTTAATTTCCTATAGAAAAAAAAACGAGAAAAACGACGATTTTTAAATTTCGAAAAATTTTCAAATTCTTTTAAAAACTTGTTTTTCGAGTATAATTTAGATGGAAAATGAAAAAATTTCATGAATTTAGGCGAAAATCAAGATTTTAAATTTCTGTACAAAAAAAAAACGAAAAAATCGACCAATTTTTATTTTTCAGAAATTTTTAAAATCGTTCAAAAACTGATTTTTCGAGTAAATTTCTGTTTGAAAATGAAAATAAATAACAAATTCAGTCGAAATTTACAATTGCAAAAATTTTCGGAATCAAAAAATTTGAAGAAATCGACGAAAATCAAAATTTTTTATTTTCCTATAGAAAAAAAAACGAGAAAAACGACGATTTTTAAATTTCGAAAAATTTTCAAATTCTTTTAAAAACTTGTTTTTCGAGTATAATTTAGATGGAAAATGAAAAAATTTCATAAATTTAGGCGAAAATCAAGATTTTTAAATTTTCTGTACAAAAAAAAACGAAAAAATCGACCAATTTTTATTTTTCAGAAATTTTTAAAATCGTTCAAAAACTGATTTTTCGAGTAAATTTCTGTTTGAAAATGAAAATAAATAACAAATTCAGTCGAAATTTACAATTGCAAAAATTTTCGGAATCAAAAAATTTGAAGAAATCGACGAAAATCAAAATTTTTTATTTTCCTATAGAAAAAAAAACGAGAAAAACGACGATTTTTAAATTTCGAAAAATTTTCAAATTCTTTTAAAAACTTGTTTTTCGAGTATAATTTAGATGGAAAATGAAAAAATTTCATAAATTTAGGCGAAAATCAAGATTTTTAATTTTCTGTACAAAAAAAAACGAAAAAATCGACCAATTTTTATTTTTCAGAAATTTTTAAAATCGTTCAAAAACTGATTTTTCGAGTAAATTTCTGTTTGAAAATGAAAATAAATAACAAATTCAGTCGAAATTTACAATTGCAAAAATTTTCGGAATCAAAAAATTTGAAGAAATCGACGAAAATCAAAATTTTTATTTCCTATAGAAAAAAAAACGAGAAAAACGACGATTTTTAAATTTCGAAAAATTTTCAAATTCTTTTAAAAACTTGTTTTTCGAGTATAATTTAGATGGAAAATGAAAAAATTTCATAAATTTAGGCGAAAATCAAGATTTTTAAATTTTCTGTACAAAAAAAAAACGAAAAAATCGACCAATTTTTATTTTTCAGAAATTTTTAAAATCGTTCAAAAACTGATTTTTCGAGTAAATTTCTGTTTGAAAATGAAAATAAATAACAAATTCAGTCGAAATTTACAATTGCAAAAATTTTCGGAATCAAAAAATTTGAAGAAATCGACGAAAATCAAATATTTTTATTTTCCTATAGAAAAAAAAACGAGAAAAACGACGATTTTTAAATTTCGAAAAATTTTCAAATTCTTTTAAAAACTTGTTTTTCGAGTATAATTTAGATGGAAAATGAAAAAATTTCATAAATTTAGGCGAAAATCAAGATTTTTAAATTTTCTGTACAAAAAAAAAACGAAAAAATCGACCAATTTTTATTTTTCAGAAATTTTTAAAATCGTTCAAAAACTGATTTTTCGAGTAAATTTCTGTTTGAAAATGAAAATAAATAACAAATTCAGTCGAAATTTACAATTGCAAAAATTTTCGGAATCAAAAAATTTGAAGAAATCGACGAAAATCAAATATTTTTATTTTCCTATAGAAAAAAAAACGAGAAAAACGACGATTTTTAAATTTCGAAAAATTTTCAAATTCTTTTAAAAACTTGTTTTTCGAGTATAATTTAGATGGAAAATGAAAAAATTTCATAAATTTAGGCGAAAATCAAGATTTTTAAATTTTCTGTACAAAAAAAAACGAAAAAATCGACCAATTTTTATTTTTCAGAAATTTTTAAAATCGTTCAAAAACTGATTTTTCGAGTAAATTTCTGTTTGAAAATGAAAATAAATAACAAATTCAGTCGAAATTTACAATTGCAAAAATTTTCGGAATCAAAAAATTTGAAGAAATCGACGAAAATCAAAATTTTTTATTTCCTATAGAAAAAAAAACGAGAAAAACGACGATTTTTAAATTTCGAAAAATTTTCAAATTCTTCTAAAAACTTGTTTTTCGAGTATAATTTAGATGGAAAATGAAAAAATTTTCTGAATTTAGTCGAAAATCAAGATTTTTAAATTATCTGTACAAAAAAAAAACGAAAAAATCGAGCAATTTTTATTTTTCAGAAATTTTTAAAATCGTTCAAAAACTGATTTTTCGAGTAAATTTGTGTTTGAAAATGAAAATAAATAACGAATTCAGTGGAAATTTACGATTGCAAAAACTTTTGAAAAAAAAAATTTGAAGAAATCGACGAAAATCACAATTTTTAAATTTCCTATAGAAAAAAAAACGAGAAAACCGACGTTTTTTAAAATTTGAAAAATTTTCAAATTCTTTTAAAAACTTGTTTTTCGAGTACAATTTAGATGGAAAATGAAAAAACTTTCTGAATTTAGTCGAAAATCAAGATTTTTAAATTTTCTGTACAAAAAAAAAACGAAAAAATCGAGCAATTTTTATTTTTCAGAAATTTTCAAAATTGTTCAAAAACTGATTTTTCGAGTAAATTTCTGTTTGAAAATGAAAATAAATAACGAATTCAGTGGAAATTTACGATTGCAAAAACTTTTGAAAAAAAAATTTGAAGAAATCGACGAAAATCGACGTTTTTTAAAATTTGAAAATTTTTCAAATTCTTTTAAAAACTTGTTTTTCGATTATAATTTAGATGGAAAATGAAAAAATTTTCTGAATTTATGTCGACAGTATGAAGTATGAGTGTGTATTGTAAAGAGTGGGGACGAGTTCACAGTCCTTTAAAACTAAAGCATAAGCAGGTGTGGTCAGATTAATTAGTCGCTACTCAAAGTGATAGCACGTTTGTCTTCCAATAAGGCTCAGTGAAGAATTGGAAGGATTGATTATCTCCAAGTTTTTGTACTTTTACTTGTTAAATAAATAAAGTAGAGTTGTCTCTCAGTTGAGTAACCAACTCACCAAAAATAATAATATTAGTTGTTTCTTACGGCGACAACATAATTGGTGGCAGCGCTAGGATATTCAAAAAATTTTGGAAGTTCATCCAGATTTTGAGTATCCAGAACCCAGAGTTAGTTCCAGATAAACAAAGTGATTATCTAAAGTGAACGAGAAAGTAAAGAAAAAGCAGAGATCTACAGAGTGATATCCAGAGTTATCAAGATCTACAGAGAGGTATCCAGAGAGTTATCCAGATCTATAGAGAGGTATCCAGAGAGTTATCCAGATATACAGAGTGATATCCAGAGAGTTATCCAGATCTACAGAGAGGAATCCAGAGAGTTATCCAGATCTACAGAGAGGTATCCAGAGTTATCCAGATCTACAGAGGTATCCAGAGAGTTATCCAAATCTACGAAGCAGAGTTCGAGATTATCCAGAACTACGATCCAGACCAACAGTAAGGTATATAAAAGAAAATTACGAATCTTTAGAACAAGAGTATAAGTCCACTTTACGTACGTTGAACGGCGACCTTCATAGGGTGTGGCTAAGTTTGTTTTAAAGCGTTGGTATACTCCGTGATTTTATGAGTATTGCCATCGACAATAAACTAAAAAAAACGAATTTCATATTCTTGTGTACTCCTTGTAGCAGGATTGCAAGAAATGAAATTTTAAATTAGAAAACGCGAACGGATATAAAATAAAAATTGTACGAAACGATATAGGAAATTTATAAAATTAAACTGGATTTAAATTCATATAGAGAAAGTAGGGAAAACGAAACAATAGACACAGACAGTTCATCCCTTTCAATATCACTGACTGACAGACTAAAATTAGACAATATTCTAAACATCATGCCAGAAACATCAAGTGCTTCAAATGACCATTTGCAAAATATTCTTGCAAAAATGGAGAGATTCGAAACGAGATTAGTAGCGATGGAACAACCAGTTAGAAGAGAGGAAGGTTTACCCTTAAATGAAAACGAATTAAATAGCGATCACGAAGAATTAGAAGAAGTTACAGAATATGATTTTGGGAAAAGCATAAAATTAGTACCAGAATTTAACGGAAGCGGTTTAGAAAATTTCATTCATCTAATAAGATTATCTAAAAGAAAAACGAAAAGAAATGAAAGATTAACATTACTGCATGCAATAATTGCACAAAAATTAGTAGGAAGAGCAGCAAATACAATTAGAGCAGATGCAGTTAAAACCTTTGCCGATTTTTTTGAGAGATTAAGAATTTTATTTGGAGAAAAAGATAGTTTAGAATCACTTCAAAGGGCTCGCGATTCATGTATAATGGGCAAAAATGAAGGTTTAGAGTCATTCACCTCAAGATTTATGCAGTGTCAGGATAAAATCAGGCAGTCTATAGATAGTATGAATATAACACCTCAAGAAACTTTCGTAAGACAGGAAATAGAAACAAATGCAAGTGTCAGCACATTCTTAAGAAATATACGTGAAGAATTTGAAATTAGAATCCGTCCTCAGAAACCGAAAACGCTGAATGAATGTTTTAATATTGCCTCAGAAATTAACGTGAATTTGAAAGATAAAAGAAGAATTGACAATTTTACCAGAAACCCAAGAAATGAAAACCCAGTACCAACACCAAGATTTAGCAAACCGAGAAATTTAGAAAAATGCAACCATTGTAAAAATTTAGGACATACAGAGGATGTTTGTAGAGGAAAATTAAAAGGTTTACCACCACGTCAAGAAAAAACTCAAAATTTTCAGTCACGACCAATCAACACCAAACCACCAGACCGAGTGCAGCTAAGCGAAGAATTTTCTTTATCGGAGAACCCGCTAAGCACGACTTTCCACCGATACCAAGAGAACGAAGAAGACACGACACACCTATTGTGGCTTTAAAATTTGATAAGTTAGCATCAGGAAAATTTGTAGTTGATACAGGATCGAATATATCAATCATAAAAGAAAGTATGTTAAAAGGAAAAAACTTTAAGAAATACGCACCTCATAATGTTTTAACAATCGAAAACAATCCCATAATGTTCGAATATTCTATTTGTTTAAAACTTTTCGGTAAAGAATCAGTTTTTCAAGTTACAAAAGATGAAATTGCTTGAAAAATTGAAAAAAAAAAAAAAAAAAAAAAAAAAAAAAAAAAATTGAAATTGATTGAATTGATGAAAACGGTTTAATTGGAATGAATTTACTTTACGATCATAAATTTAAAATGGATTTAGAAAAAGGTATTTTAAAATTAGGACCTAAAATACTTTATCCTCAATCTAGTGCAAACAAGAGAGATAAAATCTGTTTTACTAATTTTAAAGGAAGATATTCAGCAATTACAAAATATGATTATGAAATTATTTATAAGAAAGGAATTGCTAACACAAACGCTGACGCCTTATCGCGAATTCCAAGGGTTCAGATGACAACAGATGGTACAAATGACACGTTAGAACAGCAGAACTGGCCTACTACAGGTGTAAACGAAAAAAATAAGAACATGGAAATAGATACGCAAACAGAAGACGACAATTCAATAATTGATGACGAAAATAAAAACGAAAATATGGAAATAGATTCACAAACAGAAGAAAGTGATCATAAAATAATTAAAGATGAATTCAAAGTAATAAAGAATATAAAATTGACTACAGATACTAAAGAAGTACAATGGATAAGAGATATACCTCAAAATGAAAATGATGACGCGAATAAAATGCGATTAAAAAGAAACAAAATAGAAGAAACCGGACAGTTAATCATAAGACGAGAATTTGGACCGACAAGGATAAAAGAAATTTGGATCACGAAAGAAAAAACAGAAGAAGATGACAAAATAAAAATTAGTCCTCAGGTGACAAATCAGCAATTAACAGAATTTTTAGAAAAAGAAACTAGAGAAGAAAGATTAAGAATTATTTACGAAGATATAGATGAAAACAAAATATCAAGAATTCTTTGTAAAATATGGAAAGGCGGTGATAAGGAAATATATTTGATAAAGAAACACATTGAAAGAAATAGAAGAAAAATTATAGCAGAAGCACATAAAGGAATATTAGGAGGACACTATTCTAAGGATATTACAGTACAGAAGATAAGAAATATGACAAACTGGCCCAACATTACAAAAGATGTTGAAGACTTTATCAAAACATGTGATTTATGTCAACGATTAAAATAAATGGAAGCAATCAGAAATAGCACAATTAAACGAAATACCTTAAATAGATAATGATAACGCAAATGAAATACGATTAAAGAGATGTAAAGTAGTACAAAGAAAAGGATAGTTAATTTTACGACGAAAATTTGAACGTACAAGGATAAAAGAAATATTGATTACAAATATAGAAACATAGAAGAAAACAAAGTATAAATAATATTATGACGAATCGGATAATTATGACGAAATGAACCAATAGGATAATAATATGACGACTCGGATATTTATGTAGGACTGAATGATAAACTATGAATCAATAAAAAAAATATATAACGAAATGAATCAAAAAGGTATCAAGAATATTATGACGAATAGGACATTCCAGTAGGACTATATGATGAAATATAAATGAATCAAGAAAACAAATATAACAAAATAGATCAACACGATATGAAGAATATTACGACGAATAGGATATTAATAAACAAAAGAAATAAATATGACGAAATGGACCAGCATTACAGTAAATGTTGAAGACTTTAACGGAAGATGCGAATTATATGTCTACACGATTTAAAGAAGATAAAGAAGAGCAAAGATATTATGAAGAAACGAACGTACCAAAAGGATCAGATGGTATAATATTAATGTAAGAAGAGAAACAAAGTATGACGATATGGACAATGACAATGCGATTAAGTATTTGAGTACTTACTTACTTACTAAAGACAATTTGAGAAGAAACGAACGATGACAAAGCAAACCATACATTTTACAAACGAAAACTGAATACGTACCGATTGACAAGACAGACTTAGAAAAATGTAGCACTATAGAAGAATATAAAGTTGTAAGAGAAACGAATCGAGCTATTTAATATATCAAACAGAAAATTGTGACGCGGATTTAATAAAAATGTTTAACGAAAATTGTCTAAAATCTCCATTATTACTCAGCGATGAAACATTTGTGAAAAACAGCCATAGGTTATATACGTATATTTGTAAAAGAAATAGTTCTAGCTATAGAATGCGAAAAGAATAATTATAATGATAAGAAATTGTGAAATATAAATAGATACTTTAAGGAAACAATCAGAATAGAATTAGATTTCAAAAAAGACGATTTAAAATTTACTAATGATATATTACCAAAATTACTAAGGTTTTTCAATGTAGCCAAAATGAAAGAAGCAGAAATTAGTAAGAAGTGAAATGATGCTAGAAGACTTAGAAAAATATGAAAGATTTGAGAGTTTGACAGAATAGTTTTTGACGAATTTAGAGTATATAGGATATGCAAGTATTGTACTTATAATCTTTAAAACAGAAATTATGCAGTGTACTTTAAATTTCATGAGATATTGTATTCAGAATTGTAACAGAAATTGTAACTTTAATAATACTGATCCAACTTAGAATGAAACTATTGAGAAAAATCTGTAAGGATTAAATTTTGAATTACATTCGAAACCTCCTAGAAGGAAACCTGCATCGAATTTTTAAATAAATGTATTTATTTAAAAATCATCGATAATTTAAAGGGGGGAGGTGTCGACAGTATGAAGTATGAGTGTGTATTGTAAAGAGTGGGGACGAGTTCACAGTCCTTTAAAACTAAAGCATAAGCAGGTGTGGTCAGATTAATTAGTCGCTACTCAAAGTGATAGCACGTTTGTCTTCCAATAAGGCTCAGTAAAGAATTGGAAGGATTGATTATCTCCAAGTTTTTGTACTTTTACTTGTTAAATAAATAAAGTAGAGTTGGCTCTCAGTTGAGTAACCAACTCACCAAAAATAATAATATTAGTTGTTTCTTACGGCGACAACATTTAGTCGAAAATCAAGAATTTTAAATTATCTGTACACAAAAAAACGAAAAAATCGAGCAATTTTTATTTTTCAGAAATTTTTAAAATCGTTCAAAAACTGATTTTTCGAGTAAATTTCTGTTTGAAAATGAAAATAAATAACGAATTCAGTGGAAATTTACGATTGCAAAAACTTTTGAAAAAAAAATTTGAAGAAATCGAAGAAAATCACAATTTTTAAATTTCCTATAGAAAAAAACCAGAAAAACGACGTTTTTTAAAATTTGAAAAATTTTCAAATTCATTTAAAAAACTGGTTTTTCGAGTATAATTTAGATGGAAAATAAAAAAATTTTCTGAATTTAGTCGAAAATCAAGATTTTTAAATTTTCTGTACAAAAAAAAACGAAAAAATCGAGCAATTTTTATTTTTCAGAAATTTTCAAAATCGTTCAAAAACTGATTTTTCGAGTAAATTTCTGTTTGAAAATGAAAATAAATAACGAATTCAGTGGAAATTTACGATTGCAAAAACTTTTGAAAAAAAAAATTTGAAGAAATCGACGAAAATCAAAATTTTTAAATTTCCTATAGAAAAAAACGAGAAAAACGACGTTTTTTAAAATTTGAAAAATTTTCAAATTCTTCATAAAACTTGTTTTTCGAGTATAATTTAGATGGAAAATGAAAAAATTTTCTGAATTTAGTCGAAAATCAAGAATTTTAAATTATCTGTACAAAAAATAACGAAAAAATCGAGCAATTTTTATTTTTCAGAAATTTTTAAAATCGTTCAAAAACTGATTTTTCGAGTAAATTTCTGTTTGAAAATGAAAATAAATAACGAATTCAGTGGAAATTTACGATTGCAAAAACTTTTGAAAAAAAAAATTTGAAGAAATCGACGAAAATCACAATTTTTAAATTTCTTATAGAAAAAAAACGAGAAAAACGACGTTTTTTAAAATTTTTAAATTTTCAAATTCTTTTAAAAACTTGTTTTTCGAGTATAATTTAGATGGAAAATGATAAAATTTTCTGAATTTAGTCGAAAATCAAGATTTTTAAATTTTCTGTACAAAAAAAAACGAAAAAATCGAGCAATTTTTATTTTTCAGAAATTTTTAAAATCTTTCAAAAACTGATTTTTCGAGTAAATTTCTGTTTGAAAATAAAAATAAATTACGAATTCAGTAGAAATTTACGATTGAAAAAACTTTTGAAAAAAAAAATTTGAAGAAATCGACGAAAATCACAATTTTTAAATTTCCTATAGAAAAAAAACGAGAAAAACGACGTTTTTTAAAATTTGAAAAATTTTCAAATTCTTCTAAAAACTTGTTTTTCGAGTATAATTTAGATGAAAAATGAAAAAATTTTCTGAATTTAGTCGAAAATCAAGATTTTTAAATTTTCTGTACAAAAAAAATGAAAAAATCGAGCAATTTTTATTTTTCAAAAATTTTTAAAATCTTTCAAAAACTGAGTTTTCGAGTAAATTTCTGTTTGAAAATAAAAATAAATAACGAATTCAGTGGAAATTTACGATTGCAAAAACTTTTGAAAAAAAAAATTTGAAGAAATCGACGAAAATCACAATTTTTAAATTTCCTATAGAAAAAAAACGAGAAAAACGACGTTTTTTAAAATTTGAAAAATTTTCAAATTCTTTATAAAACTTGTTTTTCGAGTATAATTTAGATGGAAAATGAAAAAAATTTCTGAATTTAGTCGAAAATCAAGAATTTTAAATTATCTGTACAAAAAATAACGAAAAAATCGAGCAATTTTTATTTTTCAGAAATTTTTAAAATCTTTCAAAAACTGAGTTTTCGAGTAAATTTCTGTTTGAAAATGAAAATAAATAACGAATTCAGTGGAAATTTACGATTGCAAAAACTTTTGAAAAAAAAAATTTGAACAAATCGACGAAAATCACAATTTTTAAATTTCCTATAGAAAAAAAACGAGAAAAACGACGTTTTTTAAAATTTGAAAAATTTTCAAATTCTTCATAAAACTTGTTTTTCGAGTATAATTTAGATGGAAAATAAAAAAATTTTCTGAATTTAGTCGAAAATCAAGAATTTTAAATTATCTGTACAAAAAATAACGAAAAAATCGAGCAATTTATATTTTTCAGAAATTTTTAAAATCTTTCAAAAACTGAGTTTTCGAGTAAATTTCTGTTTGAAAATAAAAATAAATAACGAATTCAGTAGAAATTTACGATTGCAAAAACTTTTGAAAAAAAAAATTTGAAGAAATCGACGAAAATCACAATTTTTAAATTTCCTATAGAAAAAAAACGAGAAAAACGACGTTTTTTAAAATTTGAAAAATTTTCAAATTCTTCTAAAAACTTGTTTTTCGAGTATAATTTAGATGAAAAATGAAAAAATTTTCTGAATTTAGTCGAAAATCAAGATTTTTAAATTTTCTGTACAAAAAAAATGAAAAAATCGAGCAATTTTTATTTTTCAGAAATTTTTAAAATCTTTCAAAAGCTGAGTTTTCGAGTAAATTTCTGTTTGAAAATAAAAATAAATAACGAATTCAGTAGAAATTTACGATTGCAAAAACTTTTGAAAAAAAAAATTTGAAGAAATCGACGAAAATCACAATTTTTAAATTTCCTATAGAAAAAAAACGAGAAAAACGACGTTTTTTAAAATTTGAAAAATTTTCAAATTCTTCTAAAAACTTGTTTTTCGAGTATAATTTAGATGGAAAATGAAAAAACTTTCTGAATTTAGTCGAAAATCAAGATTTTTAAATTTTCTGTACAAAAAAAAACGAAAAAATCGAGCAATTTTTATTTTTCAGAAATTTTCAAAATCGTTCAAGAACTGATTTTTCGAGTAAATTTCTGTTTGAAAATGAAAATAAATAACGAATTCAGTGGAAATTTACGATTGCAAAAACTTTTGAAAAAAAAATTTGAAGAAATCGACGAAAATCACAATTTTTAAATTTCCTATAGAAAAAAAAACGAGAAAACCGACGTTTTTTAAAATTTGAAAAATTTTCAAATTCTTTTAAAAACTTGTTTTTCGAGTACAATTTAGATGGAAAATGAAAAAACTTTCTGAATTTAGTCGAAAATCAAGATTTTTAAATTTTCTGTACAAAAAAAAACGAAAAAATCGAGCAATTTTTATTTTTCAGAAATTTTCAAAATCGTTCAAGAACTGATTTTTCGAGTAAATTTCTGTTTGAAAATGAAAATAAATAACGAATTAAGTGGAAATTTACGATTGCAAAAACTTTTGAAAAAAAAAATTTGAAGAAATCGACGAAAATCACAATTTTTAAATTTCCTATAGAAAAAAACGAGAAAACCGACGTTTTTTAAAATTTGAAAAATTTTCAAATTCTTTTAAAAACTTGTTTTTCGAGTACAATTTAGATGGAAAATGAAAAAACTTTCTGAATTTAGTCGAAAATCAAGATTTTGAAATTTTCTGTACAAAAAAAAAACGAAAAAATCGAGCAATTTTTATTTTTCAGAAATTTTCAAAATCGTTCAAAAACTGATTTTTCGAGTAAATTTCTGTTTGAAAATAAAAATAAATAACGAATTCAGTGGAAATTTACGATTGCAAAAACTTTTGAAAAAAAAAATTTGAAGAAATCGACGAAAATCACAATTTTGCTTCCTCATAAAGGAAGCCTTATAGTGATGTCGATTTCCGAATTTTTTAGAATCAATTATTTTTACAAATTTTCAAGTGTAGTATATATAATTCGTCGAGAGGAACAAATGTCCGGATGTATGTGTGTATGTATGTGTGTGTGTGTATGTATGTGTTTGTGTGTGTGTATGTCACCGATTCTTGTAGACAAATTTTCTCTTACACGTCTTGACGGATTTTGATAAAATTTTGTAGGTGTATTACGGTCACGAATACCAAAAATCAGACAGAAGGATTTTCGAAAATATCTAAAAAAAAATTTTTTTTCAACAATTTTTTAATTTTTGAAAAAATTAATTTTTGGATTTTTTAAAATAACTTTTTTCTATATTAAAATTTTCATTAATTCTTGTCAAAATTGCATTCCTGACATAAAAACGAATCGATTCATATATATAAAGTATATATTTTATCAATATTTATAGAATTAATAAATATTTTAGATTTTCATAAAAAAATTGAAATTTTGTATTTTTTGAAATTTTATCTTAATACTTTAAAACATTAATTTTTTTTTTGATTTATTAAAAAGAAGATTTATTAATTATATTTAATAAACTATTATAATTATTTAACTTTTAAAATTATATATAATAATATATATTGAGGAAGCTTAATGGTCATGAAATGAACAACTTGTTTAAATTTCCTATAGAAAAAAAAACGAGAAAAACGACGTTTTTTAAAATTTGAAAAATTTTCAAATTCATTTAAAAAACTGGTTTATCGAGTATAATTTAGATGGAAAATGAAAAAATTTTCTGAATTTAGTCGAAAATCAAGATTTTTAAATTTTCTGTACAAAAAAAAACGAAAAAATCGAGCAATTTTTATTTTTCAGAAATTTTTAAAATCGTTCAAAAACTGATTTTTCGGGTAAATTTCTGTTTGAAAATGAAAATAAATAACAAATTCAGTGGAAATTTACGATTGCAAAAACTTTTAAAAAAAAAATTTGAAGAAATCGACGAAAATCACAATTTTTAAATTTCCTATAGAAAAAAAACGAGAAAAACGACGTTTTTTAAAATTTGAAAAATTTTCAAATTCTCTTAAAAACTTGTTTTTCGTGTATAATTTATATGGGAAATAAGAAAATTTTATGAATTCAGTCGAAAATCAAGATTTTTAAATTTTCTGTACAAATAAAAACGAAAAAATCGACCAATTTTTATTTATCAGAAATTTTTAAAATTGTTTAAAAACTAATTTTTCGAGTATAATTCAGCTTGAAAATGAAAATAAATAACGAATTCAGTCGAAATTTACGATTGCAAAAATTTTCTGAAACAAAAAATTTGAAGAAATCGACGAAAATCAAAATTTTTAAATTTCCTATAGAAAAAAAAACGAGAAAATCGACAATTTTTAAATTTTGAAAAATTTTCAAATTCTTTTAAAAACTTGTTTTTCGTGTATAATTTAGATGAAAAATAAGAAAATTTTATGAATTCAGTCGAAAATCAAGATTTTTAAATTTTCTGTACAAAAAAAAAACGAAAAAATCGACCAATTTTTATTTTTCAGAAATTTTTAAAATTGTTTAAAAACTGATTTTTCGAGTATAATTCAGCTTGAAAATGAAAATAAATAACGAATTCAGTCGAAATTTACGATTGCAAAAATTTTCTGAAACAAAAAATTTGAAGAAATCGACGAAAATCAAAATTTTTAAATTTCCTATAGAAAAAAAAACGAGAAAATCGACAATTTTTAAATTTTGAAAAATTTTCAAATTCTTTTAAAAACTTGTTTTTCGTGTATAATTTAGATGGAAAATAAGAAAATTTTATGAATTCAGTCGAAAATCAAGATTTTTAAATTTTCTGTACAAAAAAAAACGAAAAAATCGACCAATTTTTATTTTTCAGAAATTTTTAAAATTGTTTAAAAACTGATTTTTCGAGTATAATTCAGCTTGAAAATGAAAATAAATAACGAATTCAGTCGAAATTTACGATTGCAAAAATTTTCTGAAACAAAAAATTTGAAGAAATCGACGAAAATCAAAATTTTTAAATTTCCTATAGAAAAAAAAACGAGAAAAACGACAATTTTTAAATTTAAAAAATTTTTCAAATTCTTTTAAAAACTTGTTTTTCGTGTATAATTTAGATGGAAAATAAGAAAATTTTATGAATTCAGTCGAAAATCAAGATTTTTAAATTTTCTGTACAAAAAAAAACGAAAAAATCGACCAATTTTTATTTTTCAGAAATTTTTAAAATTGTTTAAAAACTGAATTTTTCGAGTATAATTCAGCTTGAAAATGAAAATAAATAACGAATTCAGTCGAAATTTACGATTGCAAAAATTTTCTGAAACAAAAAATTTGAAGAAATCGACGAAAATCAAAATTTTTAAATTTCCTATAGAAAAAAAAACGAGAAAAACGACAATTTTTAAATTTTGAAAAATTTTCAAATTCTTTTCAAAACTTGTTTTTCGTGTATAATTTAGATGGAAAATAAGAAAATTTTATGAATTCAGTCGAAAATCAAGATTTTTAAATTTTCTGTACAAAAAAAAACGAAAAAATCGACCAATTTTTATTTTTCAGAAATTTTTAAAATTGTTTAAAAACTGATTTTTCGAGTATAATTCAGCTTGAAAATGAAAATAAATAACGAATTCAGTCGAAATTTACGATTGCAAAAATTTTCTGAAACAAAAAATTTGAAGAAATCGACGAAAATCAAAATTTTTAAATTTCCTATAGAAAAAAAAACGAAAAAACGACAATTTTTAAATTTTGAAAAATTTTCAAATTCTTTTAAAAACTTGTTTTTCGTGTATAATTTAGATGGAAAATAAGAAAATTTTATGAATTCAGTCGAAAATCAAGATTTTTAAATTTTCTGTACAAAAAAAAACGAAAAAATCGACCAATTTTTATTTTTCAGAAATTTTTAAAATTGTTTAAAAACTGATTTTTCGAGTATAATTCAGCTTGAAAATGAAAATAAATAACGAATTCAGTCGAAATTTACGATTGCAAAAATTTTCTGAAACAAAAAATTTGAAGAAATCGACGAAAATCAAAATTTTTAAATTTCCTATAGAAAAAAAAACGAGAAAAACGACAATTTTTAAATTTTGAAAAATTTTCAAATTCTCTTAAAAACTTGTTTTTCGTGTATAATTTAGATGGAAAATAAGAAAATTTTATGAATTCAGTCGAAAATCAAGATTTTTAAATTTTCTGTACAAAAAAAAAACGAAAAAATCGACCAATTTTTATTTTTCAGAAATTTTTAAAATTGTTTAAAAACTGATTTTTCGAGTATAATTCAGCTTGAAAATGAAAATAAATAACGAATTCAGTCGAAATTTACGATTGCAAAAATTTTCTGAAACAAAAAATTTGAAGAAATCGACGAAAATCAAAATTTTTAAATTTCCTATAGAAAAAAAAACGAGAAAAACGACAATTTTTAAATTTTGAAAAATTTTCAAATTCTTTTAAAAACTTGTTTTTCGTGTATAATTTAGATGGAAAATAAGAAAATTTTATGAATTCAGTCGAAAATCAAGATTTTTAAATTTTCTGTACAAAAAAAAACGAAAAAATCGACCAATTTTTATTTTTCAGAAATTTTTAAAATTGTTTAAAAACTGATTTTTCGAGTATAATTCAGCTTGAAAATGAAAATAAATAACGAATTCAGTCGAAATTTACGATTGCAAAAATTTTCTGAAACAAAAAATTTGAAGAAATCGACGAAAATCAAAATTTTTAAATTTCCTATAGAAAAAAAACGAGAAAAACGACAATTTTTAAATTTTAAAAAATTTTCAAATTCTTTTAAAAACTTGTTTTTCGTGTATAATTTAGATGGAAAATAAGAAAATTTTATGAATTCAGTCGAAAATCAAGATTTTTAAATTTTCTGTACAAAAAAAAACGAAAAAATCGACCAATTTTTATTTTTCAGAAATTTTTAAAATTGTTTAAAAACTGATTTTTCGAGTATAATTCAGCTTGAAAATGAAAATAAATAACGAATTCAGTCGAAATTTACGATTGCAAAAATTTTCTGAAACAAAAAATTTGAAGAAATCGACGAAAATCAAAATTTTTAAATTTCCTATAGAAAAAAAAACGAGAAAAACGACAATTTTTAAATTTTGAAAAATTTTCAAATTCTTTTAAAAACTTGTTTTTCGTGTATAATTTAGATGGAAAATAAGAAAATTTTATGAATTCAGTCGAAAATCAAGATTTTTAAATTTTCTGTACAAAAAAAAACGAAAAAATCGACCAATTTTTATTTTTCAGAAATTTTTAAAATTGTTTAAAAACTGATTTTTCGAGTATAATTCAGCTTGAAAATGAAAATAAATAACGAATTCAGTCGAAATTTACGATTGCAAAAATTTTCTGAAACAAAAAATTTGAAGAAATCGACGAAAATCAAAATTTTTAAATTTCCTATAGAAAAAAAAACGAGAAAAACGACAATTTTTAAATTTTGAAAAATTTTCAAATTCTTTTAAAAACTTGTTTTTCGTGTATAATTTAGATGGAAAATAAGAAAATTTTATGAATTCAGTCGAAAATCAAGATTTTTAAATTTTCTGTACAAAAAAAAACGAAAAAATCGACCAATTTTTATTTTTCAGAAATTTTTAAAATTGTTTAAAAACTGATTTTTCGAGTATAATTCAGCTTGAAAATGAAAATAAATAACGAATTCAGTCGAAATTTACGATTGCAAAAATTTTCTGAAACAAAAAATTTGAAGAAATCGACGAAAATCAAAATTTTTAAATTTCCTATAGAAAAAAAAACGAGAAAAACGACAATTTTTAAATTTTGAAAAATTTTCAAATTCTTTTAAAAACTTGTTTTTCGTGTATAATTTAGATGGAAAATAAGAAAATTTTATGAATTCAGTCGAAAATCAAGATTTTTAAATTTTCTGTACAAAAAAAAACGAAAAAATCGACCAATTTTTATTTTTCAGAAATTTTTAAAATTGTTTAAAAACTGATTTTTCGAGTATAATTCAGCTTGAAAATGAAAATAAATAACGAATTCAGTCGAAATTTACGATTGCAAAAATTTTCTGAAACAAAAAATTTGAAGAAATCGACGAAAATCAAAATTTTTAAATTTCCTATAGAAAAAAAAACGAGAAAAACGACAATTTTTAAATTTTGAAAAATTTTCAAATTCTTTTAAAAACTTGTTTTTCGTGTATAATTTAGATGGAAAATAAGAAAATTTTATGAATTCAGTCGAAAATCAAGATTTTTAAATTTTCTGTACAAAAAAAAACGAAAAAATCGACCAATTTTTATTTTTCAGAAATTTTTAAAATTGTTTAAAAACTGATTTTTCGAGTATAATTCAGCTTGAAAATGAAAATAAATAACGAATTCAGTCGAAATTTACGATTGCAAAAATTTTCTGAAACAAAAAATTTGAAGAAATCGACGAAAATCAAAATTTTTAAATTTCCTATAGAAAAAAAAACGAGAAAAACGACAATTTTTAAATTTTGAAAAATTTTCAAATTCTTTTAAAAACTTGTTTTTCGTGTATAATTTAGATGGAAAATAAGAAAATTTTATGAATTCAGTCGAAAATCAAGATTTTTAAATTTTCTGTACAAAAAAAAACGAAAAAATCGACCAATTTTTATTTTTCAGAAATTTTTAAAATTGTTTAAAAACTGATTTTTCGAGTATAATTCAGCTTGAAAATGAAAATAAATAACGAATTCAGTCGAAATTTACGATTGCAAAAATTTTCTGAAACAAAAAATTTGAAGAAATCGACGAAAATCAAAATTTTTAAATTTCCTATAGAAAAAAAAACGAGAAAAACGACAATTTTTAAATTTTGAAAAATTTTCAAATTCTTTTAAAAACTTGTTTTTCGTGTATAATTTAGATGGAAAATAAGAAAATTTTATGAATTCAGTCGAAAATCAAGATTTTTAAATTTTCTGTACAAAAAAAAACGAAAAAATCGACCAATTTTTATTTTTCAGAAATTTTTAAAATTGTTTAAAAACTGATTTTTCGAGTATAATTCAGCTTGAAAATGAAAATAAATAACGAATTCAGTCGAAATTTACGATTGCAAAAATTTTCTGAAACAAAAAATTTGAAGAAATCGACGAAAATCAAAATTTTTAAATTTCCTATAGAAAAAAAAACGAGAAAAACGACAATTTTTAAATTTTGAAAAATTTTCAAATTCTTTTAAAAACTTGTTTTTCGTGTATAATTTAGATGGAAAATAAGAAAATTTTATGAATTCAGTCGAAAATCAAGATTTTTAAATTTTCTGTACAAAAAAAAACGAAAAAATCGACCAATTTTTATTTTTCAGAAATTTTTAAAATTGTTTAAAAACTGATTTTTCGAGTATAATTCAGCTTGAAAATGAAAATAAATAACGAATTCAGTCGAAATTTACGATTGCAAAAATTTTCTGAAACAAAAAATTTGAAGAAATCGACGAAAATCAAAATTTTTAAATTTCCTATAGAAAAAAAAACGAGAAAAACGACAATTTTTAAATTTTGAAAAATTTTCAAATTCTCTTAAAAACTTGTTTTTCGTGTATAATTTAGATGGAAAATAAGAAAATTTTATGAATTCAGTCGAAAATCAAGATTTTTAAATTTTCTGTACAAAAAAAAACGAAAAAATCGACCAATTTTTATTTTTCAGAAATTTTTAAAATTGTTTAAAAACTGATTTTTCGAGTATAATTCAGCTTGAAAATGAAAATAAATAACGAATTCAGTCGAAATTTACGATTGCAAAAATTTTCTGAAACAAAAAATTTGAAGAAATCGACGAAAATCAAAATTTTTAAATTTCCTATAGAAAAAAAAACGAGAAAAACGACAATTTTTAAATTTTGAAAAATTTTCAAATTCTTTTAAAAACTTGTTTTTCGTGTATAATTTAGATGGAAAATAAGAAAATTTTATGAATTCAGTCGAAAATCAAGATTTTTAAATTTTCTGTACAAAAAAAACGAAAAAATCGACCAATTTTTATTTTTCAGAAATTTTTAAAATTGTTTAAAAACTGATTTTTCGAGTATAATTCAGCTTGAAAATGAAAATAAATAACGAATTCAGTCGAAATTTACGATTGCAAAAATTCTCTAAAACAAAAAATTTGAGGAAATCGACGAAAATCAAAATTTTTAAATTTCCTATAGAAAAAAAAACGAGAAAAACGACAATTTTTAAATTTTGAAAAATTTTCAAATTCTCTTAAAAACTTGTTTTTCGTGTATAATTTAGATGGAAAATAAGAAAATTTTATGAATTCAGTCGAAAATCAAGATTTTTAAATTTTCTGTACAAAAAAAAACGAAAAAATCGACCAATTTTTATTTTTCAGAAATTTTTAAAATTGTTTAAAAACTGATTTTTCGAGTATAATTCAGCTTGAAAATGAAAATAAATAACGAATTCAGTCGAAATTTACGATTGCAAAAATTTTCTGAAACAAAAAATTTGAAGAAATCGACGAAAATCAAAATTTTTAAATTTCCTATAGAAAAAAAAACGAGAAAAACGACAATTTTTAAATTTTGAAAAATTTTCAAATTCTCTTAAAAACTTGTTTTTCGTGTATAATTTAGATGGAAAATAAGAAAATTTTATGAATTCAGTCGAAAATCAAGATTTTTAAATTTTCTGTACAAAAAAAAACGAAAAAATCGACCAATTTTTATTTTTCAGAAATTTTAAAATTGTAT